>NC_086449.1:97248407-97548407 GCF_028390025.1 Pseudophryne corroboree
CTGACATAAATTCCTGAATACAGGAAACTCAAATGAATGGACTCTGAGCAACTTCATCACAGACTGAAAAGATCATTTTGCAGTCACAAAGAAAATTGGTTGTGAGATGTTTATGGGAAATAAGCCCTGCAGCAAGTGTACAGTCAACTCTCAAAATTTGATTCTGTATATACTTGAATAACCATCAAAGCTTGAAACAGGTTCAAAAACATGATGAACACTCCAAGAAGCATAAGACAGCTGGGCCAGTGGCGCAATGGATAACGCGTCTGACTACGGATCAGAAGATTGTAGGTTCGACTCCTACCTGGCTCGTTTAAGTTGCTGTGATCGTAAAGTGGTTAGTACTCTGCATTGTGGCCGCAGCAACCCCAGTTTGAATCCGGGTCACGGCATTTTCATTTTATTTCTCACACATCCATTTCTTTACAATATTGAAGGTAAGGACAATTGAAGAAACTAAGCAGATTCTTTGAAAGTGCTTGCACAATTTGTCTTTACTGCTTATTGTGAAGCTATCTTTCCATACTTTGAATCATTTCTTGATCATTTCTTTGTGAATCATTTTCTTGAAATCTGGAAAGCTGACATAAATTCCTGAATATAGGAAACTCAAATGAATGGACTCTAAGCAAGTTCATCACATGCTGAAAAGATCATTTTGCAGTCACAAAGAAAATTGTTTGTGAGATGTTTATGGGAAATAAGCCCTGCAGCAAGTGTACAGTCAACTCTCAAAATTTGATTCTGTATATACTTCAATAACCATCAAAGCTTGAAACAGGTTCAAAAACATGATGAACACTCCAAGTGGCATTAGACAGCTGGGCCAGTGGCGCAATGGATAACGCGTCTGACTACGGATCAGAAGATTGAAGGTTCGACTCCTACCTGGCTCGTTTAAGTTGCCGTGATCGTATAGTGGTTAGTACTCTGCGTTGTGGCCGCAGCAACCCCGGTTCGAATCCGGGTCACGGCATTTTCATTTTATTTCTCACACATTCATTTCTTTACAATATTGAAGGTAAGGACAATTGAAGAAACTAAGTAGATTCTTTGAATGTGCTTGCACAATTTGTCTTTACTGCTTATTGTGAAGCTATCTTTCCATACTTTGAATCATTTCTTGATCATTTCTTTGTGAATCATTTTCTTGAAATCTGGAAAGCTGACATAAATTCCTGAATACAGGAAACTCAAATGAATGGACTCTGAGCAAGTTCATCACAGGCTGAAAATATAATTTTGCAGTCACAAAGAAAATTGTTTGTGAGATCTTTATGGGAAATAAGCCCTGCAGCAAGTGTACAGTCAACTCTCAAAATTTGATTCTGTATATACTTCAATAACCATCAAAGCTTGAAACAGGTTCAAAAACATGATGAACACTCCAAGTGGCATAAGACAGCTGGGCCAGTGGCGCAATGGATAACACGTCTGACTACGGATCAGAAGATTGAAGGTTCGACTCCTGCCTGGCTCGTTTAAGTTGCCATGATCGTATAGTGGTTAGTACACTGCGTTGTGGCCGCAGCAACCTGGTTCGAATCCTGGTCACAGCATTTTCATTTTATTTCTCACACATCCATTTCTTTACAATATTGAAGGTAAGGACATATGAAGAAACTAAGTAGATTCTTTGAATGTGCTTGCACAATTTGTCTTTACTGCTTATTGTGAAGCTATCTTTCCATACTTTGAATCATTTCTTGATCATTTCTTTGTGAATCATTTTCTTGAAATCTGGAAAGCTGACATAAATTCCTGAATACAGGAAACTCAAATGAATGGACTCTGAGCAACTTCATCACAGACTGAAAAGATCATTTTGCAGTCACAAAGAAAATTGGTTGTGAGATGTTTATGGGAAATAAGCCCTGCAGCAAGTGTACAGTCAACTCTCAAAATTTGATTCTGTATATACTTGAATAACCATCAAAGCTTGAAACAGGTTCAAAAACATGATGAACACTCCAAGTGGCATAAAACAGCTGGGCCAGTGGCACAATGGATAACGCGTCTGACTACGGATCAGAAGATTGTAGGTTCGACTCCTACCTGGCTCGTTTAAGTTGCTGTGATCGTAAAGTGGTTAGTACTCTGCATTGTGGCCGCAGCAACCCCAGTTTGAATCCGGGTCACGGCATTTTCATTTTATTTCTCACACATCCATTTCTTTACAATATTGAAGGTAAGGACAATTGAAGAAACTAAGCAGATTCTTTGAATGTGCTTGCACAATTTGTCTTTACTGCTTATTGTGAAGCTATCTTTCCATACTTTGAATCATTTCTTGATCATTTCTTTGTGAATCATTTTCTTGAAATCTGGAAAGCTGACATAAATTCCTGAATATAGGAAACTCAAATGAATGGACTCTAAGCAAGTTCATCACATGCTGAAAAGATCATTTTGCAGTCACAAAGAAAATTGTTTGTGAGATGTTTATGGGAAATAAGCCCTGCAGCAAGTGTACAGTCAACTCTCAAAATTTGATTCTGTATATACTTCAATAACCATCAAAGCTTGAAACAGGTTCAAAAACATGATGAACACTCCAAGTGGCATTAGACAGCTGGGCCAGTGGCGCAATGGATAACGCGTCTGACTACGGATCAGAAGATTGAAGGTTCGACTCCTACCTGGCTCGTTTAAGTTGCCGTGATCGTATAGTGGTTAGTACTCTGCGTTGTGGCCGCAGCAACCCCGGTTCGAATCCGGGTCACGGCATTTTCATTTTATTTCTCACACATTCATTTCTTTACAATATTGAAGGTAAGGACAATTGAAGAAACTAAGTAGATTCTTTGAATGTGCTTGCACAATTTGTCTTTACTGCTTATTGTGAAGCTATCTTTCCATACTTTGAATCATTTCTTGATCATTTCTTTGTGAATCATTTTCTTGAAATCTGGAAAGCTGACAAAAATTCCTGAATACAGGAAACTCAAATGAATGGACTCTGAGCAAGTTCATCACAGGCTGAAAATATAATTTTGCAGTCACAAAGAAAATTGTTTGTGAGATCTTTATGGGAAATAAGCCCTGCAGCAAGTGTACAGTCAACTCTCAAAATTTGATTCTGTATATACTTCAATAACCATCAAAGCTTGAAACAGGTTCAAAAACATGATGAACACTCCAAGTGGCATAAGACAGCTGGGCCAGTGGCGCAATGGATAACACGTCTGACTACGGATCAGAAGATTGAAGGTTCGACTCCTGCCTGGCTCGTTTAAGTTGCCATGATCGTATAGTGGTTAGTACACTGCGTTGTGGCCGCAGCAACCTGGTTCAAATCCTGGTCACAGCATTTTCATTTTATTTCTCACACATCCATTTCTTTACAATATTGAAGGTAAGGACATATGAAGAAACTAAGTAGATTCTTTGAATGTGCTTGCACAATTTGTCTTTACTGCTTATTGTGAAGCTATCTTTCCATACTTTGAATCATTTCTTGATCATTTCTTTGTGAATCATTTTCTTGAAATCTGGAAAGCTGACATAAATTCCTGAATACAGGAAACTCAAATGAATGGACTCTGAGCAACTTCATCACAGACTGAAAAGATCATTTTGCAGTCACAAAGAAAATTGGTTGTGAGATGTTTATGGGAAATAAGCCCTGCAGCAAGTGTACAGTCAACTCTCAAAATTTGATTCTGTATATACTTGAATAACCATCAAAGCTTGAAACAGGTTCAAAAACATGATGAACACTCCAAGTGGCATAAGACAGCTGGGCCAGTGGCGCAATGGATAACGCGTCTGACTACGGATCAGAAGATTGTAGGTTCGACTCCTACCTGGCTCGTTTAAGTTGCTGTGATCGTAAAGTGGTTAGTACTCTGCATTGTGGCCGCAGCAACCCCAGTTTGAATCCGGGTCACGGCATTTTCATTTTATTTCTCACACATCCATTTCTTTACAATATTGAAGGTAAGGACAATTGAAGAAACTAAGCAGATTCTTTGAATGTGCTTGCACAATTTGTCTTTACTGCTTATTGTGAAGCTATCTTTCCATACTTTGAATCATTTCTTGATCATTTCTTTGTGAATCATTTTCTTGAAATCTGGAAAGCTGACATAAATTCCTGAATATAGGAAACTCAAATGAATGGACTCTAAGCAAGTTCATCACATGCTGAAAAGATCATTTTGCAGTCACAAAGAAAATTGTTTGTGAGATGTTTATGGGAAATAAGCCCTGCAGCAAGTGTACAGTCAACTCTCAAAATTTGATTCTGTATATACTTCAATAACCATCAAAGCTTGAAACAGGTTCAAAAACATGATGAACACTCCAAGTGGCATTAGACAGCTGGGCCAGTGGCGCAATGGATAACGCGTCTGACTACGGATCAGAAGGTTGAAGGTTCGACTCCTACCTGGCTCGTTTAAGTTGCCGTGATCGTATAGTGGTTAGTACTCTGCGTTGTGGCCGCAGCAACCCCGGTTCGAATCCAGGTCATGGCATTTTCATTTTATTTCTCACACATCCATTTCTTTATAATATTGAAGGTAAGGACAATTGAAGAAACTAAGCAGATTCTTTGAATGTGCTTGCACAATTTGTCTTTACTGCTTATTGTGAAGCTATCTTTCCATACTTTGAATCATTTCTTTGTGAATCATTTTCTTGAAATCTGGAAAGCTGACATAAATTCCTGAATACAGGAAACTCAAATGAATGGACTCTGAGCAAGTTCATCACAGGCTGAAAAGATCATTTTGCAGTCACAAAAAAAATTGTTTGTGAGATGTTTATGGGAAATAAGCCCTGCAGCAAGTGTACAGTCAACTCTCAGATTTTGATTCTGTATATACTTCAATAACCATCAAAGCTTGAAACAGGTTCAAAAACATGATGAACACTCCAAGAGTCATAAGGCAGCTGGGCCAGTGGCGCAATGGATAACGCGTCTGACTACGGATCAGAAGATTGTAGGTTCGACTCCTACCTAGCTCGTTTAAGTTGCCGTGATCGTATAGTGGTTAGTACTCTGCGTTGTGGCCGCAGCAACCCTGGTTCGAATCCGGGTCACGGCATTTTCATTTTATTTCTCACACATTCATTTCTTTACAATATTGAAGGTAAGGACAATTGAAGAAACTAAGTAGATTCTTTGAATGTGCTTGCACAATTTGTCTTTACTGCTTATTGTGAAGCTATCTTTCCATACTTTGAATCATTTCTTGATCATTTCTTTGTGAATCATTTTCTTGAAATCTGGAAAGCTGACATAAATTCCTGAATACAGGAAACTCAAATGAATGGACTCTGAGCAAGTTCATCACAGGCTGAAATTATAATTTTGCAGTCACAAAGAAAATTGTTTGTGAGATCTTTATGGGAAATAAGCCCTGCAGCAAGTGTACAGTCAACTCTCAAAATTTGATTCTGTATATACTTCAATAACCATCAAAGCTTGAAACAGGTTCAAAAACATGATGAACACTCCAAGTGGCATAAGACAGCTGGGCCAGTGGCGCAATGGATAACGCGTCTGACTACGGATCAGAAGATTGTAGGTTCGATTCCTACCTGGCTCGTTTAAGTTGCCGTGATCGTATAGTGGTTTGTACTCTGCGTTGTGGCCGCAGCAACCCCAGTTCGAATCCGGGTCACGGCATTTTCATTTTATTTCTCACACATCCATTTCTTTACAATATTGAAGGTAAGGACAATTGAAGAAACTAAGCAGATTCTTTGAATGTGCTTGCACAATTTGTCTTTACTGCTTATTGTGAAGCTATCTTTCCATACTTTGAATCATTTCTTGATCATTTCTTTGTGAATCATTTTCTTGAAATCTGGAAAGCTGACATAAATTCCTGAATACAGGAAACTCAAATGAATGGACTCTGAGCAAGTTCATCACAGACTGAAAAGATCATTTTGCAGTCACAAAGAAAATTGTTTGTGAGATCTTTATGGGAAATAAGCCCTGCAGCAAGTGTACAGTCAACTCTCAAAATTTGATTCTGTATATACTTCAATAACCATCAAAGCTTGAAACAGGTTCAAAAACATGATGAACACTCCAAGTGGCATTAGACAGCTGGGCCAGTGGCGCAATGGATAACGCGTCTGACTACGGATCAGAAGATTGTAGGTTCGACTCCTACCTTGCTCGTTTAAGTTGCCGTGATCGTATAGTGGTTAGTACTCTGCATTGTGGCCGCAGCAACCCCGGTTCGAATCCAGGTCACTGCATTTTCATTTTATTTCTCACACATCCATTTCTTTACAATATTGAAGGTAAGGACAATTGAAGAAACTAAGTAGATTCTTTGAATGTGCTTGCACAATTTGTCTTTACTGCTTATTGTGAAGCTATCTTTCCATACTTTGAATCATTTCTTGATCATTTCTTTGTGAATCATTTTCTTGAAATCTGGAAAGCTGACATAAATTCCTGAATACAGGAAACTCAAATGAATGGACTCTGAGCAAGTTCATCACAGGCTGAAAAGATCATTTTGCAGTCACAAAGAAAATTGTTTGTGAGATGTTTATGGGAAATAAGCCCTGCAGCAAGTGTACAGTCAACTCTCAAAATTTGATTCTGTATATACTTCAATAACCATCAAAGCTTGAAACAGGTTCAAAAACATGATGAACACTCCAAGTGGTATAAGACAGCTGGGCCAGTGGCGCAATGGATAACGCGTCTGACTACGGATCAGAAGATTGAAGGTTCGACTCCTACCTGGATTGTTTAAGTTGCTGTGATCGTATAGTGGTTAGTACTCTGCGTTGTGGCCGCAGCAACCCCGTTTCGAATCCGGGTCACGGCATTTTCATTTTATTTCTCACACATCCATTTCTTTACAATATTGAAGGTAAGGACAATTGAAGAAACTAAGTAGATTCTTTGAATGTGCTTGCACAATTTGTCTTTACTGCTTATTGTGAAGCTATCTTTCCATACTTTGAATCATTTCTTGATCATTTCTTTGTGAATCATTTTCTTGAAATCTGGAAAGCTGACATAAATTCCTGAATACAGGAAACTCAAATGAATGGACTCTGAGCAAGTTCATCACAGGCTGAAAAGATCATTTTGCAGTCACAAAGAAAATTGTTTGTGAGATGTTTATGGGAAATAAGCCCTGCAGCAAGTGTACAGTCAACTCTCAAAATTTGATTCTGTATATACTTGAATAACCATCAAAGCTTGAAACAGGTTCAAAAACATGATGAACACTCCAAGTGGCATAAGACAGCTGGGCCAGTGGCGCAATGGATAACACGTCTGACTACGGATCAGAAGATTGAAGGTTCGACTCCTGCCTGGCTCGTTTAAGTTGCCATGATCGTATAGTGGTTAGTACACTGCGTTGTGGCCGCAGCAACCTGGTTCGAATCCTGGTCACAGCATTTTCATTTTATTTCTCACACATCCATTTCTTTACAATATTGAAGGTAAGGACATATGAAGAAACTAAGTAGATTCTTTGAATGTGCTTGCACAATTTGTCTTTACTGCTTATTGTGAAGCTATCTTTCCATACTTTGAATCATTTCTTGATCATTTCTTTGTGAATCATTTTCTTGAAATCTGGAAAGCTGACATAAGTTCCTGAATACAGGAAACTCAAATGAATGGACTCTGAGCAACTTCATCACAGACTGAAAAGATCATTTTGCAGTCACAAAGAAAATTGGTTGTGAGATGTTTATGGGAAATAAGCCCTGCAGCAAGTGTACAGTCAACTCTCAAAATTTGATTCTGTATATACTTGAATAACCATCAAAGCTTGAAACAGGTTCAAAAACATGATGAACACTCCAAGTGGCATAATACAGCTGGGCCAGTGGCGCAATGGATAACACGTCTGACTACGGATCAGAAGATTGAAGGTTCGACTCCTGCCTGGCTCGTTTAAGTTGCCATGATCGTATAGTGGTTAGTACACTGCGTTGTGGCCGCAGCAACCTGGTTCGAATCCTGGTCACAGCATTTTCATTTTATTTCTCACACATCCATTTCTTTACAATATTGAAGGTAAGGACATATGAAGAAACTAAGTAGATTCTTTGAATGTGCTTGCACAATTTGTCTTTACTGCTTATTGTGAAGCTATCTTTCCATACTTTGAATCATTTCTTGATCATTTCTTTGTGAATCATTTTCTTGAAATCTGGAAAGCTGACATAAATTCCTGAATACAGGAAACTCAAATGAATGGACTCTGAGCAACTTCATCACAGACTGAAAAGATCATTTTGCAGTCACAAAGAAAATTGGTTGTAAGATGTTTATGGGAAATAAGCCCTGCAGCAAGTGTACAGTCAACTCTCAAAATTTGATTCTGTATATACTTGAATAACCATCAAAGCTTGAAACAGGTTCAAAAACATGATGAACACTCCAAGTGGCATAAGACAGCTGGGCCAGTGGCGCAATGGATAACGCGTCTGACTACGGATCAGAAGATTGTAGGTTCGACTCCTACCTGGCTCGTTTAAGTTGCTGTGATCGTATAGTGGTTAGTACTCTGCATTGTGGCCGCAGCAACCCCAGTTTGAATCCGGGTCACGGCATTTTCATTTTATTTCTCACACATCCATTTCTTTACAATATTGAAGGTAAGGACAATTGAAGAAACTAAGCAGATTCTTTGAATGTGCTTGCACAATTTGTCTTTACTGCTTATTGTGAAGCTATCTTTCCATACTTTGAATCATTTCTTGATCATTTCTTTGTGAATCATTTTCTTGAAATCTGGAAAGCTGACATAAATTCCTGAATATAGGAAACTCAAATGAATGGACTCTAAGCAAGTTCATCACATGCTGAAAAGATCATTTTGCAGTCACAAAGAAAATTGTTTGTGAGATGTTTATGGGAAATAAGCCCTGCAGCAAGTGTACAGTCAACTCTCAAAATTTGATTCTGTATATACTTCAATAACCATCAAAGCTTGAAACAGGTTCAAAAACATGATGAACACTCCAAGTGGCATTAGACAGCTGGGCCAGTGGCGCAATGGATAACGCGTCTGACTACGGATCAGAAGATTGAAGGTTCGACTCCTACCTGGCTCGTTTAAGTTGCCGTGATCGTATAGTGGTTAGTACTCTGCGTTGTGGTCTCAGCAACCCCGGTTCGAATCCAGGTCACGGCATTTTCATTTTATTTCTCACACATTCATTTCTTTACAATATTGAAGGTAAGGACAATTGAAGAAACTAAGTAGATTCTTTGAATGTGCTTGCACAATTTGTCTTTACTGCTTATTGTGAAGCTATCTTTCCATACTTTGAATCATTTCTTGATCATTTCTTTGTGAATAATTTTCTTGAAATCTGGAAAGCTGACATAAATTCCTGAATACAGGAAACTCAAATGAATGGACTCTGAGCAAGTTCATCACAGGCTGAAAATATAATTTTGCAGTCACAAAGAAAATTGTTTGTGAGATCTTTATGGGAAATAAGCCCTGCAGCAAGTGTACAGTCAACTCTCAAAATTTGATTCTGTATATACTTCAATAACCATCAAAGCTTGAAACAGGTTCAAAAACATGATGAACACTCCAAGTGGCATTAGACAGCTGGGCCAGTGGCGCAATGGATAACGCGTCTGACTACGGATCAGAAGATTGTAGGTTCGACTCCTACCTTGCTCGTTTAAGTTGCCGTGATCGTATAGTGGTTAGTACTCTGCGTTGTGGCCGCAGCAACCCTGGTTCGAATCCAGGTCACTGCATTTTCATTTTATTTCTCACACATCCATTTCTTTACAATATTGAAGGTAAGGACATTTGAAGAAACTAAGCAGATTCTTTGAATGTGCTTGCACAATTTGTCTTTACTGCTTATTGTGAAGCCATCTTTCCATACTTTGAATCATTTCTTGATCATTTCTTTGTGAATCATTTTCTTGAAATCTGGAAAGCTGACATAAATTCCTGAATACAGGAAACTCAAATGAATTGACTCTGAGCAAGTTCATCACAGGCTGAAAAGATCATTTTGCAGTCACAAAGAAAATTGTTTGTGAGATGTTTATGGGAAATAAGCCCTGCAGCAAGTGTACAGTCAACTCTCAAAATTTGATTCTGTATATACTTGAATAACCATCAAAGCTTGAAACAGGTTCAAAAACATGATGAACACTCCAAGTGGCATAAGACAGCTGGGCCAGTGGCGCAATGGATAAAGCGTCTGACTACGGATCAGCAGATTGTAGGTTCGACTCCTACCTGGCTCGTTTAAGTTGCCGTGATCGTATAGTGGTTAGTACTCTGCGTTGTGGTCGCAGCAACCCCGGTTCGAATCTGGGTCACGGCATTTTCATTTTATTTCTCACACATCCATTTCTTTACAATATTGAAGGTAAGGACAATTGAAGAAACTAAGCAGATTCTTTGAATGTGCTTGCACAATTTGTCTTTACTGCTTATTGTGAAGCTATCTTTCCATACTTTGAATCATTTCTTGATCATTTCTTTGTGAATCATTTTCTTGAAATCTGGAAAGCTGACATAAATTCCTGAATACAGGAAACTCAAATGAATTGACTCTGAGCAAGTTCATCACAGGCTGAAAAGATCATTTTGCAGTCACAAAGAAAATTGTTTGTGAGATGTTTATGGGAAATAAGCCCTGCAGCAAGTGTACAGTCAACTCTCAAAATTTGATTCTGTATATACTTGAATAACCATCAAAGCTTGAAACAGGTTCAAAAACATGATGAACACTCCAAGTGGCATAAGACAGCTGGGCCAGTGGCGCAATGGATAACGCGTCTGACTACGGATCAGAAGATTGTAGGTTCGACTCCTACCTGGCTCGTTTAAGTTGCTGTGATCGTAAAGTGGTTAGTACTCTGCATTGTGGCCGCAGCAACCCCAGTTTGAATCCGGGTCACGGCATTTTCATTTTATTTCTCACACATCCATTTCTTTACAATATTGAAGGTAAGGACAATTGAAGAAACTAAGCAGATTCTTTGAATGTGCTTGCACAATTTGTCTTTACTGCTTATTGTGAAGCTATCTTTCCATACTTTGAATCATTTCTTGATCATTTCTTTGTGAATCATTTTCTTGAAATCTGGAAAGCTGACATAAATTCCTGAATATAGGAAACTCAAATGAATGGACTCTGAGCAAGTTCATCACATGCTGAAAAGATCATTTTGCAGTCACAAAGAAAATTGTTTGTGAGATGTTTATGGGAAATAAGCCCTGCAGCAAGTGTACAGTCAACTCTCAAAATTTGATTCTGTATATACTTCAATAACCATCAAAGCTTGAAACAGGTTCAAAAACATGATGAACACTCCAAGTGGCATTAGACAGCTGGGCCAGTGGCGCAATGGATAACGCATCTGACTACGGATCAGAAGATTGAAGGTTCGACTCCTACCTGGCTCGTTTAAGTTGCCGTGATCGTATAGTGGTTAGTACTCTGCATTGTGGCCGCAGCAACCCCGGTTCGAATCCGGGTCACGGCATTTTCATTTTATTTCTCACACATCCATTTCTTTACAATATTGAAGGTAAGGACAATTGAAGAAACTAAGTAGATTCTTTGAATGTGCTTGCACAATTTGTCTTTACTGCTTATTGTGAAGCTATCTTTCCATACTTTGAATCATTTCTTGATCATTTCTTTGTGAATCATTTTCTTGAAATCTGGAAAGCTGACATAAATTCCTGAATACAGGAAACTCAAATGAATGGACTCTGAGCAAGTTCATCACAGGCTGAAAATATAATTTTGCAGTCACAAAGAAAATTGTTTGTGAGATCTTTATGGGAAATAAGCCCTGCAGCAAGTGTACAGTCAACTCTCAAAATTTGATTCTGTATATACTTCAATAACCATCAAAGCTTGAAACAGGTTCAAAAACATGATGAACACTCCAAGTGGCATTAGACAGCTGGGCCAGTGGCGCAATGGATAACGCGTCTGACTACGGATCAGAGGATTGTAGGTTCGACTCCTACCTTGCTCGTTTAAGTTGCCGTGATCGTATAGTGGTTAGTACTCTGCGTTGTGGCTGCAGCAACCCTGGTTCGAATCCAGGTCACTGCATTTTCATTTTATTTCTCACACATCCATTTCTTTACAATATTGAAGGTAAGGACAATTGAAGAAACTAAGCAGATTCTTTGAATGTGCTTGCACAATTTGTCTTTACTGCTTATTGTGAAGCCATCTTTCCATACTTTGAATCATTTCTTGATCATTTCTTTGTGAATCATTTTCTTGAAATCTGGAAAGCTGACATAAATTCCTGAATACAGGAAACTCAAATGAATTGACTCTGAGCAAGTTCATCACAGGCTGAAAAGATCATTTTGCAGTCACAAAGAAAATTGTTTGTGAGATGTTTATGGGAAATAAGCCCTGCAGCAAGTGTACAGTCAACTCTCAAAATTTGATTCTGTATATACTTCAATAACCATCAAAGCTTGAAACAGGTTCAAAAACATGATGAACACTCCAAGTGGCATTAGACAGCTGGGCCAGTGGCGCAATGGATAACGCATCTGACTACGGATCAGAAGATTGAAGGTTCGACTCCTACCTGGCTCGTTTAAGTTGCCGTGATCGTATAGTGGTTAGTACTCTGCATTGTGGCCGCAGCAACCCCGGTTCGAATCCGGGTCACGGCATTTTCATTTTATTTCTCACACATCCATTTCTTTACAATATTGAAGGTAAGGACAATTGAAGAAACTAAGTAGATTCTTTGAATGTGCTTGCACAATTTGTCTTTACTGCTTATTGTGAAGCTATCTTTCCATACTTTGAATCATTTCTTGATCATTTCTTTGTGAATCATTTTCTTGAAATCTGGAAAGCTGACATAAATTCCTGAATACAGGAAACTCAAATGAATGGACTCTGAGCAAGTTCATCACAGGCTGAAAATATAATTTTGCAGTCACAAAGAAAATTGTTTGTGAGATCTTTATGGGAAATAAGCCCTGCAGCAAGTGTACAGTCAACTCTCAAAATTTGATTCTGTATATACTTCAATAACCATCAAAGCTTGAAACAGGTTCAAAAACATGATGAACACTCCAAGTGGCATTAGACAGCTGGGCCAGTGGCGCAATGGATAACGCGTCTGACTACGGATCAGAGGATTGTAGGTTCGACTCCTACCTTGCTCGTTTAAGTTGCCGTGATCGTATAGTGGTTAGTACTCTGCGTTGTGGCTGCAGCAACCCTGGTTCGAATCCAGGTCACTGCATTTTCATTTTATTTCTCACACATCCATTTATTTACAATATTGAAGGTAAGGACAATTGAAGAAACTAAGCAGATTCTTTGAATGTGCTTGCACAATTTGTCTTTACTGCTTATTGTGAAGCCATCTTTCCATACTTTGAATCATTTCTTGATCATTTCTTTGTGAATCATTTTCTTGAAATCTGGAAAGCTGACATAAATTCCTGAATACAGGAAACTCAAATGAATTGACTCTGAGCAAGTTCATCACAGGCTGAAAAGATCATTTTGCAGTCACAAAGAAAATTGTTTGTGAGATGTTTATGGGAAATAAGCCCTGCAGCAAGTGTACAGTCAACTCTCAAAATTTGATTCTGTATATACTTGAATAACCATCAAAGTTTGAAACAGGTTCAAAAACATGATGAACACTCCAAGTGGAATAAGACAGCTGGGCCAGTGGCGCAATGGATAAAGCGTCTGACTACAGATCATCAGATTGTAGGTTTGACTCCTACCTGGCTCGTTTAAGTTGCCGTGATCGTATAGTGGTTAGTACTCTACGTTGTGGCCGCAGCAACCCCGGTTCGAATCCGGGTCACGGCATTTTCATTTTATTTCTCACACATCCATTTCTTTACAATATTGAAGGTAAGGACATTTGAAGAAACTAAGTAGATTCTTTGAATGTGCTTGCACAATTTGTCTTTACTGCTTATTGTGAAGCTATCTTTCCATAGTTTGAGTCATTTCTTGATCATTTCTTTGTGAATCATTTTCTTGAAATCTGGAAAGCTGACATAAATTCCTGAATACAGGAAACTCAAATGAATGGACTCTGAGCAAGTTCATCACAGGCTGAAAATATAATTTTGCAGTCACAAAGAAAATTGTTTGTGAGATCTTTATGGGAAATAAGCCCTGCAGCAAGTGTACAGTCAACTCTCAAAATTTGATTCTGTATATACTTCAATAACCATCAAAGCTTGAAACAGGTTAAAAAACATGATGAACACTCCAAGTGGCATAAGACAGCTGGGCCAGTGGCGTAATGGATAACGCGTCTGACTACGGATCAACAGATTGTAGGTTCGACTCCTACCTGGCTCGTTTAAGTTGCCGTGATCGTATAGTGGTTAGTACTCTGCGTTGTGGTCGCAGCAACCCCGGTTCGAATCCGGGTCACGGCATTTTCATTTTATTTCTCACACATCCATTTCTTTACAATATTGAAGGTAAGGACAATTGAAGAAACTAAGCAGATTCTTTGAATGTGCTTGCACAATTTGTCTTTACTGCTTATTGTGAAGCTATCTTTCCATACTTTGAATCATTTCTTGATCATTTCTTTGTTAATCATTTTCTTGAAATCTGGAAAGCTGACATAAATTCTTGAATACAGGAAACTCAAATGAATTGACTCTGAGCAAGTTCATCACAGGCTGAAAAGATCATTTAGCAGTCACAAAGAAAATTGTTTGTGAGATGTTTATGGGAAATAAGCCCTGCAGCAAGTGTACAGTCAACTCTCAAAATTTTATTCTGTATATACTTCAATAACCATCAAAGCTTGAAACAGGTTCAAAAACATGATGAACACTCCAAGTGGCATAAGACAGCTGGGCCAGTGGCGCAATGGATAAGGTGTCTGACTACAGATCAGAAGATTGAAGGTTCAACTCCTACCTGGCTAGTTTAAGTTGCCGTGATCGTATAGTGGTTAGTACTCTGCGTTGTGGCCGCAGCAACCCTGGTTCGAATCTAGGTCACGGCATTTTTATTTTATTTCTCACACATCCATTTCTTTACAATATTGAAGGTAAGGACAATTGAAGAAACTAAGTAGATTCTTTGAATGTGCTTGCACAATTTGTCTTTACTGCTTATTGTGAAGCTATCTTTCCATACTTTGAATCATTTCTTGATCATTTCTTTGTGAATCATTTTCTTGAAATCTGGAAAGCTGACATAAATTCCTGAATACAGGAAACTCAAATGAATGGACTCTGAGCAACTTCATCACAGGCTGAAAAGATCATTTTGCAGTCACAAAGAAAATTGTTTGTGAGATGTTTATGGGAAATAAGCCCTGCAGCAAGTGTACAGTCAACTCTCAGACTTTGATTCTGTATATACTTCAATAACCATCAAAGCTTGAAACAGGTTCAAAAACATGATGAACACTCCAAGAGGCATAAAGCAGCTGGGCCAGTGGCGCAATGGATAACGCGTCTGACTACGGATCAGAAGATTGTAGGTTCGACTCCTACCTGGCTCGTTTAAGTTGCCGTGATCGTATAGTGGTTAGTACTCTGCGTTGTGGCCGCAGCAACCCTGGTTCGAACCCAGGTCACGGCATTTTCATTTTATTTCTCACACATCGATTTCTTTACAATATTGAAGGTAAGGACAATTGAAGAAACTAAGCAGATTATTTGAATGTGCTTGCACAATTTGTCTTTACTGCTTATTGTGAAGCTATCTTTCCATACTTTGAATCATTTCTTGATCATTTCTTTGTGAATCATTTTCTTGAAATCTGGAAAGCTGACATAAATTCCTGAATACAGGAAACTCAAATGAATGGACTCTGAGCAAGTTCATCACAGGCTGAAAAGATCATTTTGCAGTCACAAAGAAAATTGTTTGTGAGATGTTTATGGGAAATAAGCCCTGCAGCAAGTGTACAGTCAACTCTGAAAATTTGATTCTGTATATACTTCAACAACCATCTAAGCTTGAAACAGGTTCAAAAACATGATGAACACTCCAAGTGGCATAAGACAGCTGGGCCAGTGGCGCAATGGATAACGCGTCTGACTACGGATCAGAAGATTGTAGGTTCGACTCCTACCTGGCTCGTTTAAGTTGCCGTGATTGAATAGTGGTTAGTACTCTGCGTTGTGGCCGCAGCAACCCCGGTTCGAATCCAGGTCATGGCATTTTCATTTTATTTCTCACACATCCATTTCTTTATAATATTGAAGGTAAGGACAATTGAAGAAACTAAGCAGATTCTTTGAATGTGCTTGCACAATTTGTCTTTACTGCTTATTGTGAAGCTATCTTTCCATACTTTGAATCATTTCTTTGTGAATCATTTTCTTGAAATCTGGAAAGCTGACATAAATTCCTGAATACAGGAAACTCAAATGAATTGACTCTGAGCAAGTTCATCACAGGCTGAAAAGATCATTTAGCAGTCACAAAGAAAATTGTTTGTGAGATGTTTATGGGAAATAAGCCCTGCAGCAAGTGTACAGTCAACTCTCAAAATTTGATTCTGTATATACTTCAATAACCATCAAAGCTTGAAACAGGTTCAAAAACATGATGAACACTCCAAGTGGCATTAGACAGCTGGGCCAGTGGCGCAATGGATAACGCGTCTGACTACGGATCAGAAGATTGTAGGTTCGACTCCTACCTTGCTCGTTTAAGTTGCCGTGATCGTATAGTGGTTAGTACTCTGCATTGTGGCCGCAGCAACCCCGGTTCGAATCCAGGTCACTGCATTTTCATTTTATTTCTCACACATCCATTTCTTTACAATATTGAAGGTAAGGACAATTGAAGAAACTAAGTAGATTCTTTGAATGTGCTTGCACAATTTGTCTTTACTGCTTATTGTGAAGCTATCTTTCCATACTTTGAATCATTTCTTGATCATTTCTTTGTGAATCATTTTCTTGAAATCTGGAAAGCTGACATAAATTCCTGAATACAGGAAACTCAAATGAATGGACTCTGAGCAAGTTCATCACAGGCTGAAAAGATCATTTTGCAGTCACAAAGAAAATTGTTTGTGAGATGTTTATGGGAAATAAGCCCTGCAGCAAGTGTACAGTCAACTCTCAAAATTTGATTCTGTATATACTTCAATAACCATCAAAGCTTGAAACAGGTTCAAAAACATGATGAACACTCCAAGTGGCATAAGACAGCTGGGCCAGTGGCGCAATGGATAACGCGTCTGACTACGGATCAGAAGATTGTAGGTTCGACTCCTACCTGGCTCGTTTAAGTTGCTGTGATCGTATAGTGGTTAGTACTCTGCATTGTGGCCGCAGCAACCCCAGTTTGAATCCGGGTCACGGCATTTTCATTTTATTTCTCACACATCCATTTCTTTACAATATTGAAGGTAAGGACAATTGAAGAAACTAAGCAGATTCTTTGAATGTGCTTGCACAATTTGTCTTTACTGCTTATTGTGAAGCTATCTTTCCATACTTTGAATCATTTCTTGATCATTTCTTTGTGAATCATTTTCTTGAAATCTGGAAAGCTGACATAAATTCCTGAATATAGGAAACTCAAATGAATGGACTCTAAGCAAGTTCATCACATGCTGAAAAGATCATTTTGCAGTCACAAAGAAAATTGTTTGTGAGATGTTTATGGGAAATAAGCCCTGCAGCAAGTGTACAGTCAACTCTCAAAATTTGATTCTGTATATACTTCAATAACCATCAAAGCTTGAAACAGGTTCAAAAACATGATGAACACTCCAAGTGGCATTAGACAGCTGGGCCAGTGGCGCAATGGATAACGCGTCTGACTACGGATCAGAAGATTGAAGGTTCGACTCCTACCTGGCTCGTTTAAGTTGCCGTGATCGTATAGTGGTTAGTACTCTGCGTTGTGGTCTCAGCAACCCCGGTTCGAATCCAGGTCACGGCATTTTCATTTTATTTCTCACACATTCATTTCTTTACAATATTGAAGGTAAGGACAATTGAAGAAACTAAGTAGATTCTTTGAATGTGCTTGCACAATTTGTCTTTACTGCTTATTGTGAAGCTATCTTTCCATACTTTGAATCATTTCTTGATCATTTCTTTGTGAATAATTTTCTTGAAATCTGGAAAGCTGACATAAATTCCTGAATACAGGAAACTCAAATGAATGGACTCTGAGCAAGTTCATCACAGGCTGAAAATATAATTTTGCAGTCACAAAGAAAATTGTTTGTGAGATCTTTATGGGAAATAAGCCCTGCAGCAAGTGTACAGTCAACTCTCAAAATTTGATTCTGTATATACTTCAATAACCATCAAAGCTTGAAACAGGTTCAAAAACATGATGAACACTCCAAGTGGCATTAGACAGCTGGGCCAGTGGCGCAATGGATAACGCGTCTGACTACGGATCAGAAGATTGTAGGTTCGACTCCTACCTTGCTCGTTTAAGTTGCCGTGATCGTATAGTGGTTAGTACTCTGCGTTGTGGCCGCAGCAACCCTGGTTCGAATCCAGGTCACTGCATTTTCATTTTATTTCTCACACATCCATTTCTTTACAATATTGAAGGTAAGGACATTTGAAGAAACTAAGCAGATTCTTTGAATGTGCTTGCACAATTTGTCTTTACTGCTTATTGTGAAGCCATCTTTCCATACTTTGAATCATTTCTTGATCATTTCTTTGTGAATCATTTTCTTGAAATCTGGAAAGCTGACATAAATTCCTGAATACAGGAAACTCAAATGAATTGACTCTGAGCAAGTTCATCACAGGCTGAAAAGATCATTTTGCAGTCACAAAGAAAATTGTTTGTGAGATGTTTATGGGAAATAAGCCCTGCAGCAAGTGTACAGTCAACTCTCAAAATTTGATTCTGTATATACTTGAATAACCATCAAAGCTTGAAACAGGTTCAAAAACATGATGAACACTCCAAGTGGCATAAGACAGCTGGGCCAGTGGCGCAATGGATAAAGCGTCTGACTACGGATCAGCAGATTGTAGGTTCGACTCCTACCTGGCTCGTTTAAGTTGCCGTGATCGTATAGTGGTTAGTACTCTGCGTTGTGGTCGCAGCAACCCCGGTTCGAATCTGGGTCACGGCATTTTCATTTTATTTCTCACACATCCATTTCTTTACAATATTGAAGGTAAGGACAATTGAAGAAACTAAGCAGATTCTTTGAATGTGCTTGCACAATTTGTCTTTACTGCTTATTGTGAAGCTATCTTTCCATACTTTGAATCATTTCTTGATCATTTCTTTGTGAATCATTTTCTTGAAATCTGGAAAGCTGACATAAATTCCTGAATACAGGAAACTCAAATGAATTGACTCTGAGCAAGTTCATCACAGGCTGAAAAGATCATTTTGCAGTCACAAAGAAAATTGTTTGTGAGATGTTTATGGGAAATAAGCCCTGCAGCAAGTGTACAGTCAACTCTCAAAATTTGATTCTGTATATACTTGAATAACCATCAAAGCTTGAAACAGGTTCAAAAACATGATGAACACTCCAAGTGGCATAAGACAGCTGGGCCAGTGGCGCAATGGATAAAGCGTCTGACTACAGATCAGCAGATTGTAGGTTTGACTCCTACCTGGCTCGTTTAAGTTGCCGTGATCGTATAGTGGTTAGTACTCTGCGTTGTTGTCGCAGCAACCCCGGTTCGAATCTGGGTCACGGCATTTTCATTTTATTTCTCACACATCCATTTCTTTACAATATTGAAGGTAAGGACAATTGAAGAAACTAAGCAGATTCTTTGAATGTGCTTGCACAATTTGTCTTTACTGCTTATTGTGAAGCTATCTTTCCATACTTTGAATCATTTCTTGATCATTTCTTTGTTAATCATTTTCTTGAAATCTGGAAAGCTGACATAAATTCTTGAATACAGGAAACTCAAATGAATTGACTCTGAGCAAGTTCATCACAGGCTGAAAAGATCATTTAGCAGTCACAAAGAAAATTGTTTGTGAGATGTTTATGGGAAATAAGCCCTGCAGCAAGTGTACAGTCAACTCTCAAAATTTGATTCTGTATATACTTCAATAACCATCAAAGCTTGAAACAGGTTCAAAAACATGATGAACACTCCAAGTGGCATTAGACAGCTGGGCCAGTGGCGCAATGGATAACGCGTCTGACTACGGATCAGAAGATTGTAGGTTCGACTCCTACCTTGCTCGTTTAAGTTGCCGTGATCGTATAGTGGTTAGTACTCTGCATTGTGGCCGCAGCAACCCCGGTTCGAATCCAGGTCACTGCATTTTCATTTTATTTCTCACACATCCATTTCTTTACAATATTGAAGGTAAGGACAATTGAAGAAACTAAGTAGATTCTTTGAATGTGCTTGCACAATTTGTCTTTACTGCTTATTGTGAAGCTATCTTTCCATACTTTGAATCATTTCTTGATCATTTCTTTGTGAATCATTTTCTTGAAATCTGGAAAGCTGACATAAATTCCTGAATACAGGAAACTCAAATGAATGGACTCTGAGCAAGTTCATCACAGGCTGAAAAGATCATTTTGCAGTCACAAAGAAAATTGTTTGTGAGATGTTTATGGGAAATAAGCCCTGCAGCAAGTGTACAGTCAACTCTCAAAATTTGATTCTGTATATACTTCAATAACCATCAAAGCTTGAAACAGGTTCAAAAACATGATGAACACTCCAAGTGGCATAAGACAGCTGGGCCAGTGGCGCAATGGATAACGCGTCTGACTACGGATCAGAAGATTGTAGGTTCGACTCCTACCTGGCTCGTTTAAGTTGCTGTGATCGTATAGTGGTTAGTACTCTGCATTGTGGCCGCAGCAACCCCAGTTTGAATCCGGGTCACGGCATTTTCATTTTATTTCTCACACATCCATTTCTTTACAATATTGAAGGTAAGGACAATTGAAGAAACTAAGCAGATTCTTTGAATGTGCTTGCACAATTTGTCTTTACTGCTTATTGTGAAGCTATCTTTCCATACTTTGAATCATTTCTTGATCATTTCTTTGTGAATCATTTTCTTGAAATCTGGAAAGCTGACATAAATTCCTGAATATAGGAAACTCAAATGAATGGACTCTAAGCAAGTTCATCACATGCTGAAAAGATCATTTTGCAGTCACAAAGAAAATTGTTTGTGAGATGTTTATGGGAAATAAGCCCTGCAGCAAGTGTACAGTCAACTCTCAAAATTTGATTCTGTATATACTTCAATAACCATCAAAGCTTGAAACAGGTTCAAAAACATGATGAACACTCCAAGTGGCATTAGACAGCTGGGCCAGTGGCGCAATGGATAACGCGTCTGACTACGGATCAGAAGATTGAAGGTTCGACTCCTACCTGGCTCGTTTAAGTTGCCGTGATCGTATAGTGGTTAGTACTCTGCGTTGTGGTCTCAGCAACCCCGGTTCGAATCCAGGTCACGGCATTTTCATTTTATTTCTCACACATTCATTTCTTTACAATATTGAAGGTAAGGACAATTGAAGAAACTAAGTAGATTCTTTGAATGTGCTTGCACAATTTGTCTTTACTGCTTATTGTGAAGCTATCTTTCCATACTTTGAATCATTTCTTGATCATTTCTTTGTGAATAATTTTCTTGAAATCTGGAAAGCTGACATAAATTCCTGAATACAGGAAACTCAAATGAATGGACTCTGAGCAAGTTCATCACAGGCTGAAAATATAATTTTGCAGTCACAAAGAAAATTGTTTGTGAGATCTTTATGGGAAATAAGCCCTGCAGCAAGTGTACAGTCAACTCTCAAAATTTGATTCTGTATATACTTCAATAACCATCAAAGCTTGAAACAGGTTCAAAAACATGATGAACACTCCAAGTGGCATTAGACAGCTGGGCCAGTGGCGCAATGGATAACGCGTCTGACTACGGATCAGAAGATTGTAGGTTCGACTCCTACCTTGCTCGTTTAAGTTGCCGTGATCGTATAGTGGTTAGTACTCTGCGTTGTGGCCGCAGCAACCCTGGTTCGAATCCAGGTCACTGCATTTTCATTTTATTTCTCACACATCCATTTCTTTACAATATTGAAGGTAAGGACATTTGAAGAAACTAAGCAGATTCTTTGAATGTGCTTGCACAATTTGTCTTTACTGCTTATTGTGAAGCCATCTTTCCATACTTTGAATCATTTCTTGATCATTTCTTTGTGAATCATTTTCTTGAAATCTGGAAAGCTGACATAAATTCCTGAATACAGGAAACTCAAATGAATTGACTCTGAGCAAGTTCATCACAGGCTGAAAAGATCATTTTGCAGTCACAAAGAAAATTGTTTGTGAGATGTTTATGGGAAATAAGCCCTGCAGCAAGTGTACAGTCAACTCTCAAAATTTGATTCTGTATATACTTGAATAACCATCAAAGCTTGAAACAGGTTCAAAAACATGATGAACACTCCAAGTGGCATAAGACAGCTGGGCCAGTGGCGCAATGGATAAAGCGTCTGACTACGGATCAGCAGATTGTAGGTTCGACTCCTACCTGGCTCGTTTAAGTTGCCGTGATCGTATAGTGGTTAGTACTCTGCGTTGTGGTCGCAGCAACCCCGGTTCGAATCTGGGTCACGGCATTTTCATTTTATTTCTCACACATCCATTTCTTTACAATATTGAAGGTAAGGACAATTGAAGAAACTAAGCAGATTCTTTGAATGTGCTTGCACAATTTGTCTTTACTGCTTATTGTGAAGCTATCTTTCCATACTTTGAATCATTTCTTGATCATTTCTTTGTGAATCATTTTCTTGAAATCTGGAAAGCTGACATAAATTCCTGAATACAGGAAACTCAAATGAATTGACTCTGAGCAAGTTCATCACAGGCTGAAAAGATCATTTTGCAGTCACAAAGAAAATTGTTTGTGAGATGTTTATGGGAAATAAGCCCTGCAGCAAGTGTACAGTCAACTCTCAAAATTTGATTCTGTATATACTTCAATAACCATCAAAGCTTGAAACAGGTTCAAAAACATGATGAACACTCCAAGTGGCATTAGACAGCTGGGCCAGTGGCGCAATGGATAACGCGTCTGACTACGGATCAGAAGATTGTAGGTTCGACTCCTACCTTGCTCGTTTAAGTTGCCGTGATCGTATAGTGGTTAGTACTCTGCATTGTGGCCGCAGCAACCCCGGTTCGAATCCAGGTCACTGCATTTTCATTTTATTTCTCACACATCCATTTCTTTACAATATTGAAGGTAAGGACAATTGAAGAAACTAAGTAGATTCTTTGAATGTGCTTGCACAATTTGTCTTTACTGCTTATTGTGAAGCTATCTTTCCATACTTTGAATCATTTCTTGATCATTTCTTTGTGAATCATTTTCTTGAAATCTGGAAAGCTGACATAAATTCCTGAATACAGGAAACTCAAATGAATGGACTCTGAGCAAGTTCATCACAGGCTGAAAAGATCATTTTGCAGTCACAAAGAAAATTGTTTGTGAGATGTTTATGGGAAATAAGCCCTGCAGCAAGTGTACAGTCAACTCTCAAAATTTGATTCTGTATATACTTCAATAACCATCAAAGCTTGAAACAGGTTCAAAAACATGATGAACACTCCAAGTGGCATAAGACAGCTGGGCCAGTGGCGCAATGGATAACGCGTCTGACTACGGATCAGAAGATTGTAGGTTCGACTCCTACCTGGCTCGTTTAAGTTGCTGTGATCGTATAGTGGTTAGTACTCTGCATTGTGGCCGCAGCAACCCCAGTTTGAATCCGGGTCACGGCATTTTCATTTTATTTCTCACACATCCATTTCTTTACAATATTGAAGGTAAGGACAATTGAAGAAACTAAGCAGATTCTTTGAATGTGCTTGCACAATTTGTCTTTACTGCTTATTGTGAAGCTATCTTTCCATACTTTGAATCATTTCTTGATCATTTCTTTGTGAATCATTTTCTTGAAATCTGGAAAGCTGACATAAATTCCTGAATATAGGAAACTCAAATGAATGGACTCTAAGCAAGTTCATCACATGCTGAAAAGATCATTTTGCAGTCACAAAGAAAATTGTTTGTGAGATGTTTATGGGAAATAAGCCCTGCAGCAAGTGTACAGTCAACTCTCAAAATTTGATTCTGTATATACTTCAATAACCATCAAAGCTTGAAACAGGTTCAAAAACATGATGAACACTCCAAGTGGCATTAGACAGCTGGGCCAGTGGCGCAATGGATAACGCGTCTGACTACGGATCAGAAGATTGAAGGTTCGACTCCTACCTGGCTCGTTTAAGTTGCCGTGATCGTATAGTGGTTAGTACTCTGCGTTGTGGTCTCAGCAACCCCGGTTCGAATCCAGGTCACGGCATTTTCATTTTATTTCTCACACATTCATTTCTTTACAATATTGAAGGTAAGGACAATTGAAGAAACTAAGTAGATTCTTTGAATGTGCTTGCACAATTTGTCTTTACTGCTTATTGTGAAGCTATCTTTCCATACTTTGAATCATTTCTTGATCATTTCTTTGTGAATAATTTTCTTGAAATCTGGAAAGCTGACATAAATTCCTGAATACAGGAAACTCAAATGAATGGACTCTGAGCAAGTTCATCACAGGCTGAAAATATAATTTTGCAGTCACAAAGAAAATTGTTTGTGAGATCTTTATGGGAAATAAGCCCTGCAGCAAGTGTACAGTCAACTCTCAAAATTTGATTCTGTATATACTTCAATAACCATCAAAGCTTGAAACAGGTTCAAAAACATGATGAACACTCCAAGTGGCATTAGACAGCTGGGCCAGTGGCGCAATGGATAACGCGTCTGACTACGGATCAGAAGATTGTAGGTTCGACTCCTACCTTGCTCGTTTAAGTTGCCGTGATCGTATAGTGGTTAGTACTCTGCGTTGTGGCCGCAGCAACCCTGGTTCGAATCCAGGTCACTGCATTTTCATTTTATTTCTCACACATCCATTTCTTTACAATATTGAAGGTAAGGACATTTGAAGAAACTAAGCAGATTCTTTGAATGTGCTTGCACAATTTGTCTTTACTGCTTATTGTGAAGCCATCTTTCCATACTTTGAATCATTTCTTGATCATTTCTTTGTGAATCATTTTCTTGAAATCTGGAAAGCTGACATAAATTCCTGAATACAGGAAACTCAAATGAATTGACTCTGAGCAAGTTCATCACAGGCTGAAAAGATCATTTTGCAGTCACAAAGAAAATTGTTTGTGAGATGTTTATGGGAAATAAGCCCTGCAGCAAGTGTACAGTCAACTCTCAAAATTTGATTCTGTATATACTTGAATAACCATCAAAGCTTGAAACAGGTTCAAAAACATGATGAACACTCCAAGTGGCATAAGACAGCTGGGCCAGTGGCGCAATGGATAAAGCGTCTGACTACGGATCAGCAGATTGTAGGTTCGACTCCTACCTGGCTCGTTTAAGTTGCCGTGATCGTATAGTGGTTAGTACTCTGCGTTGTGGTCGCAGCAACCCCGGTTCGAATCTGGGTCACGGCATTTTCATTTTATTTCTCACACATCCATTTCTTTACAATATTGAAGGTAAGGACAATTGAAGAAACTAAGCAGATTCTTTGAATGTGCTTGCACAATTTGTCTTTACTGCTTATTGTGAAGCTATCTTTCCATACTTTGAATCATTTCTTGATCATTTCTTTGTGAATCATTTTCTTGAAATCTGGAAAGCTGACATAAATTCCTGAATACAGGAAACTCAAATGAATTGACTCTGAGCAAGTTCATCACAGGCTGAAAAGATCATTTTGCAGTCACAAAGAAAATTGTTTGTGAGATGTTTATGGGAAATAAGCCCTGCAGCAAGTGTACAGTCAACTCTCAAAATTTGATTCTGTATATACTTGAATAACCATCAAAGCTTGAAACAGGTTCAAAAACATGATGAACACTCCAAGTGGCATAAGACAGCTGGGCCAGTGGCGCAATGGATAAAGCGTCTGACTACAGATCAGCAGATTGTAGGTTTGACTCCTACCTGGCTCGTTTAAGTTGCCGTGATCGTATAGTGGTTAGTACTCTGCATTGTGGCCGCAGCAACCCCGGTTCGAATCCAGGTCACTGCATTTTCATTTTATTTCTCACACATCCATTTCTTTACAATATTGAAGGTAAGGACAATTGAAGAAACTAAGTAGATTCTTTGAATGTGCTTGCACAATTTGTCTTTACTGCTTATTGTGAAGCTATCTTTCCATACTTTGAATCATTTCTTGATCATTTCTTTGTGAATCATTTTCTTGAAATCTGGAAAGCTGACATAAATTCCTGAATACAGGAAACTCAAATGAATGGACTCTGAGCAAGTTCATCACAGGCTGAAAAGATCATTTTGCAGTCACAAAGAAAATTGTTTGTGAGATGTTTATGGGAAATAAGCCCTGCAGCAAGTGTACAGTCAACTCTCAAAATTTGATTCTGTATATACTTCAATAACCATCAAAGCTTGAAACAGGTTCAAAAACATGATGAACACTCCAAGTGGCATAAGACAGCTGGGCCAGTGGCGCAATGGATAACGCGTCTGACTACGGATCAGAAGATTGTAGGTTCGACTCCTACCTGGCTCGTTTAAGTTGCTGTGATCGTATAGTGGTTAGTACTCTGCATTGTGGCCGCAGCAACCCCAGTTTGAATCCGGGTCACGGCATTTTCATTTTATTTCTCACACATCCATTTCTTTACAATATTGAAGGTAAGGACAATTGAAGAAACTAAGCAGATTCTTTGAATGTGCTTGCACAATTTGTCTTTACTGCTTATTGTGAAGCTATCTTTCCATACTTTGAATCATTTCTTGATCATTTCTTTGTGAATCATTTTCTTGAAATCTGGAAAGCTGACATAAATTCCTGAATATAGGAAACTCAAATGAATGGACTCTAAGCAAGTTCATCACATGCTGAAAAGATCATTTTGCAGTCACAAAGAAAATTGTTTGTGAGATGTTTATGGGAAATAAGCCCTGCAGCAAGTGTACAGTCAACTCTCAAAATTTGATTCTGTATATACTTCAATAACCATCAAAGCTTGAAACAGGTTCAAAAACATGATGAACACTCCAAGTGGCATTAGACAGCTGGGCCAGTGGCGCAATGGATAACGCGTCTGACTACGGATCAGAAGATTGAAGGTTCGACTCCTACCTGGCTCGTTTAAGTTGCCGTGATCGTATAGTGGTTAGTACTCTGCGTTGTGGTCTCAGCAACCCCGGTTCGAATCCAGGTCACGGCATTTTCATTTTATTTCTCACACATTCATTTCTTTACAATATTGAAGGTAAGGACAATTGAAGAAACTAAGTAGATTCTTTGAATGTGCTTGCACAATTTGTCTTTACTGCTTATTGTGAAGCTATCTTTCCATACTTTGAATCATTTCTTGATCATTTCTTTGTGAATAATTTTCTTGAAATCTGGAAAGCTGACATAAATTCCTGAATACAGGAAACTCAAATGAATGGACTCTGAGCAAGTTCATCACAGGCTGAAAATATAATTTTGCAGTCACAAAGAAAATTGTTTGTGAGATCTTTATGGGAAATAAGCCCTGCAGCAAGTGTACAGTCAACTCTCAAAATTTGATTCTGTATATACTTCAATAACCATCAAAGCTTGAAACAGGTTCAAAAACATGATGAACACTCCAAGTGGCATTAGACAGCTGGGCCAGTGGCGCAATGGATAACGCGTCTGACTACGGATCAGAAGATTGTAGGTTCGACTCCTACCTTGCTCGTTTAAGTTGCCGTGATCGTATAGTGGTTAGTACTCTGCGTTGTGGCCGCAGCAACCCTGGTTCGAATCCAGGTCACTGCATTTTCATTTTATTTCTCACACATCCATT
This sequence comes from Pseudophryne corroboree, assembly GCF_028390025.1. NCBI lineage: Eukaryota > Metazoa > Chordata > Amphibia > Anura > Myobatrachidae > Pseudophryne > Pseudophryne corroboree. The sequence continues at coordinate 97,276,253 of NC_086449.1, forward strand.
TCTTTACAATATTGAAGGTAAGGACATTTGAAGAAACTAAGCAGATTCTTTGAATGTGCTTGCACAATTTGTCTTTACTGCTTATTGTGAAGCCATCTTTCCATACTTTGAATCATTTCTTGATCATTTCTTTGTGAATCATTTTCTTGAAATCTGGAAAGCTGACATAAATTCCTGAATACAGGAAACTCAAATGAATTGACTCTGAGCAAGTTCATCACAGGCTGAAAAGATCATTTTGCAGTCACAAAGAAAATTGTTTGTGAGATGTTTATGGGAAATAAGCCCTGCAGCAAGTGTACAGTCAACTCTCAAAATTTGATTCTGTATATACTTGAATAACCATCAAAGCTTGAAACAGGTTCAAAAACATGATGAACACTCCAAGTGGCATAAGACAGCTGGGCCAGTGGCGCAATGGATAAAGCGTCTGACTACGGATCAGCAGATTGTAGGTTCGACTCCTACCTGGCTCGTTTAAGTTGCCGTGATCGTATAGTGGTTAGTACTCTGCGTTGTGGTCGCAGCAACCCCGGTTCGAATCTGGGTCACGGCATTTTCATTTTATTTCTCACACATCCATTTCTTTACAATATTGAAGGTAAGGACAATTGAAGAAACTAAGCAGATTCTTTGAATGTGCTTGCACAATTTGTCTTTACTGCTTATTGTGAAGCTATCTTTCCATACTTTGAATCATTTCTTGATCATTTCTTTGTGAATCATTTTCTTGAAATCTGGAAAGCTGACATAAATTCCTGAATACAGGAAACTCAAATGAATTGACTCTGAGCAAGTTCATCACAGGCTGAAAAGATCATTTTGCAGTCACAAAGAAAATTGTTTGTGAGATGTTTATGGGAAATAAGCCCTGCAGCAAGTGTACAGTCAACTCTCAAAATTTGATTCTGTATATACTTGAATAACCATCAAAGCTTGAAACAGGTTCAAAAACATGATGAACACTCCAAGTGGCATAAGACAGCTGGGCCAGTGGCGCAATGGATAACGCGTCTGACTACGGATCAGAAGATTGTAGGTTCGACTCCTACCTGGCTCGTTTAAGTTGCTGTGATCGTAAAGTGGTTAGTACTCTGCATTGTGGCCGCAGCAACCCCAGTTTGAATCCGGGTCACGGCATTTTCATTTTATTTCTCACACATCCATTTCTTTACAATATTGAAGGTAAGGACAATTGAAGAAACTAAGCAGATTCTTTGAATGTGCTTGCACAATTTGTCTTTACTGCTTATTGTGAAGCTATCTTTCCATACTTTGAATCATTTCTTGATCATTTCTTTGTGAATCATTTTCTTGAAATCTGGAAAGCTGACATAAATTCCTGAATATAGGAAACTCAAATGAATGGACTCTGAGCAAGTTCATCACATGCTGAAAAGATCATTTTGCAGTCACAAAGAAAATTGTTTATGAGATGTTTATGGGAAATAAGCCCTGCAGCAAGTGTACAGTCAACTCTCAAAATTTGATTCTGTATATACTTCAATAACCATCAAAGCTTGAAACAGGTTCAAAAACATGATGAACACTCCAAGTGGCATTAGACAGCTGGGCCAGTGGCGCAATGGATAACGCATCTGACTACGGATCAGAAGATTGAAGGTTCGACTCCTACCTGGCTCGTTTAAGTTGCCGTGATCGTATAGTGGTTAGTACTCTGCATTGTGGCCGCAGCAACCCCGGTTCGAATCCGGGTCACGGCATTTTCATTTTATTTCTCACACATCCATTTCTTTACAATATTGAAGGTAAGGACAATTGAAGAAACTAAGTAGATTCTTTGAATGTGCTTGCACAATTTGTCTTTACTGCTTATTGTGAAGCTATCTTTCCATACTTTGAATCATTTCTTGATCATTTCTTTGTGAATCATTTTCTTGAAATCTGGAAAGCTGACATAAATTCCTGAATACAGGAAACTCAAATGAATGGACTCTGAGCAAGTTCATCACAGGCTGAAAATATAATTTTGCAGTCACAAAGAAAATTGTTTGTGAGATCTTTATGGGAAATAAGCCCTGCAGCAAGTGTACAGTCAACTCTCAAAATTTGATTCTGTATATACTTCAATAACCATCAAAGCTTGAAACAGGTTCAAAAACATGATGAACACTCCAAGTGGCATTAGACAGCTGGGCCAGTGGCGCAATGGATAACGCGTCTGACTACGGATCAGAAGATTGTAGGTTCGACTCCTACCTTGCTCGTTTAAGTTGCCGTGATCGTATAGTGGTTAGTACTCTGCGTTGTGGCCGCAGCAACCCTGGTTCGAATCCAGGTCACTGCATTTTCATTTTATTTCTCACACATCCATTTCTTTACAATATTGAAGGTAAGGACATTTGAAGAAACTAAGCAGATTCTTTGAATGTGCTTGCACAATTTGTCTTTACTGCTTATTGTGAAGCCATCTTTCCATACTTTGAATCATTTCTTGATCATTTCTTTGTGAATCATTTTCTTGAAATCTGGAAAGCTGACATAAATTCCTGAATACAGGAAACTCAAATGAATTGACTCTGAGCAAGTTCATCACAGGCTGAAAAGATCATTTTGCAGTCACAAAGAAAATTGTTTGTGAGATGTTTATGGGAAATAAGCCCTGCAGCAAGTGTACAGTCAACTCTCAAAATTTGATTCTGTATATACTTGAATAACCATCAAAGCTTGAAACAGGTTCAAAAACATGATGAACACTCCAAGTGGCATAAGACAGCTGGGCCAGTGGCGCAATGGATAAAGCGTCTGACTACGGATCAGCAGATTGTAGGTTCGACTCCTACCTGGCTCGTTTAAGTTGCCGTGATCGTATAGTGGTTAGTACTCTGCGTTGTGGTCGCAGCAACCCCGGTTCGAATCTGGGTCACGGCATTTTCATTTTATTTCTCACACATCCATTTCTTTACAATATTGAAGGTAAGGACAATTGAAGAAACTAAGCAGATTCTTTGAATGTGCTTGCACAATTTGTCTTTACTGCTTATTGTGAAGCTATCTTTCCATACTTTGAATCATTTCTTGATCATTTCTTTGTGAATCATTTTCTTGAAATCTGGAAAGCTGACATAAATTCCTGAATACAGGAAACTCAAATGAATTGACTCTGAGCAAGTTCATCACAGGCTGAAAAGATCATTTTGCAGTCACAAAGAAAATTGTTTGTGAGATGTTTATGGGAAATAAGCCCTGCAGCAAGTGTACAGTCAACTCTCAAAATTTGATTCTGTATATACTTGAATAACCATCAAAGCTTGAAACAGGTTCAAAAACATGATGAACACTCCAAGTGGCATAAGACAGCTGGGCCAGTGGCGCAATGGATAACGCGTCTGACTACGGATCAGAAGATTGTAGGTTCGACTCCTACCTGGCTCGTTTAAGTTGCTGTGATCGTAAAGTGGTTAGTACTCTGCATTGTGGCCGCAGCAACCCCAGTTTGAATCCGGGTCACGGCATTTTCATTTTATTTCTCACACATCCATTTCTTTACAATATTGAAGGTAAGGACAATTGAAGAAACTAAGCAGATTCTTTGAATGTGCTTGCACAATTTGTCTTTACTGCTTATTGTGAAGCTATCTTTCCATACTTTGAATCATTTCTTGATCATTTCTTTGTGAATCATTTTCTTGAAATCTGGAAAGCTGACATAAATTCCTGAATATAGGAAACTCAAATGAATGGACTCTGAGCAAGTTCATCACATGCTGAAAAGATCATTTTGCAGTCACAAAGAAAATTGTTTATGAGATGTTTATGGGAAATAAGCCCTGCAGCAAGTGTACAGTCAACTCTCAAAATTTGATTCTGTATATACTTCAATAACCATCAAAGCTTGAAACAGGTTCAAAAACATGATGAACACTCCAAGTGGCATTAGACAGCTGGGCCAGTGGCGCAATGGATAACGCATCTGACTACGGATCAGAAGATTGAAGGTTCGACTCCTACCTGGCTCGTTTAAGTTGCCGTGATCGTATAGTGGTTAGTACTCTGCATTGTGGCCGCAGCAACCCCGGTTCGAATCCGGGTCACGGCATTTTCATTTTATTTCTCACACATCCATTTCTTTACAATATTGAAGGTAAGGACAATTGAAGAAACTAAGTAGATTCTTTGAATGTGCTTGCACAATTTGTCTTTACTGCTTATTGTGAAGCTATCTTTCCATACTTTGAATCATTTCTTGATCATTTCTTTGTGAATCATTTTCTTGAAATCTGGAAAGCTGACATAAATTCCTGAATACAGGAAACTCAAATGAATGGACTCTGAGCAAGTTCATCACAGGCTGAAAATATAATTTTGCAGTCACAAAGAAAATTGTTTGTGAGATCTTTATGGGAAATAAGCCCTGCAGCAAGTGTACAGTCAACTCTCAAAATTTGATTCTGTATATACTTCAATAACCATCAAAGCTTGAAACAGGTTCAAAAACATGATGAACACTCCAAATGGCATTAGATAGCTGGGCCAGTGGCGCAATGGATAACGCGTCTGACTACGGATCAGAGGATTGTAGGTTCGACTCCTACCTTGCTCGTTTAAGTTGCCGTGATCGTATAGTGGTTAGTACTCTGCGTTGTGGCTGCAGCAACCCTGGTTCGAATCCAGGTCACTGCATTTTCATTTTATTTCTCACACATCCATTTCTTTACAATATTGAAGGTAAGGACAATTGAAGAAACTAAGCAGATTCTTTGAATGTGCTTGCACAATTTGTCTTTACTGCTTATTGTGAAGCTATCTTTCCATACTTTGAATCATTTCTTGATCATTTCTTTGTGAATCATTTTCTTGAAATCTGGAAAGCTGACATAAATTCCTGAATACAGGAAACTCAAATGAATGGACTCTGAGCAAGTTCATCACAGGCTGAAAATATAATTTTGCAGTCACAAAGAAAATTGTTTGTGAGATCTTTATGGGAAATAAGCCCTGCAGCAAGTGTACAGTCAACTCTCAAAATTTGATTCTGTATATACTTCAATAACCATCAAAGCTTGAAACAGGTTCAAAAACATGATGAACACTCCAAGTGGTATTAGACAGCTGGGCCAGTGGCGCAATGGATAACACGTCTGACTACGGATCAGAGGATTGTAGGTTCGACTCCTACCTTGCTCGTTTAAGTTGCCGTGATCGTATAGTGGTTAGTACTCTGCGTTGTGGCTGCAGCAACCCTGGTTCGAATCCAGGTCACTGCATTTTCATTTTATTTCTCACACATCCATTTATTTACAATATTGAAGGTAAGGACAATTGAAGAAACTAAGCAGATTCTTTGAATGTGCTTGCACAATTTGTCTTTACTGCTTATTGTGAAGCCATCTTTCCATACTTTGAATCATTTCTTGATCATTTCTTTGTGAATCATTTTCTTGAAATCTGGAAAGCTGACATAAATTCCTGAATACAGGAAACTCAAATGAATTGACTCTGAGCAAGTTCATCACAGGCTGAAAAGATCATTTTGCAGTCACAAAGAAAATTGTTTGTGAGATGTTTATGGGAAATAAGCCCTGCAGCAAGTGTACAGTCAACTCTCAAAATTTGATTCTGTATATACTTGAATAACCATCAAAGTTTGAAACAGGTTCAAAAACATGATGAACACTCCAAGTGGAATAAGACAGCTGGGCCAGTGGCGCAATGGATAAAGCGTCTGACTACAGATCATCAGATTGTAGGTTTGACTCCTACCTGGCTCGTTTAAGTTGCCGTGATCGTATAGTGGTTAGTACTCTACGTTGTGGCCGCAGCAACCCCGGTTCGAATCCGGGTCACGGCATTTTCATTTTATTTCTCACACATCCATTTCTTTACAATATTGAAGGTAAGGACATTTGAAGAAACTAAGTAGATTCTTTGAATGTGCTTGCACAATTTGTCTTTACTGCTTATTGTGAAGCTATCTTTCCATAGTTTGAGTCATTTCTTGATCATTTCTTTGTGAATCATTTTCTTGAAATCTGGAAAGCTGACATAAATTCCTGAATACAGGAAACTCAAATGAATGGACTCTGAGCAAGTTCATCACAGGCTGAAAATATAATTTTGCAGTCACAAAGAAAATTGTTTGTGAGATCTTTATGGGAAATAAGCCCTGCAGCAAGTGTACAGTCAACTCTCAAAATTTGATTCTGTATATACTTCAATAACCATCAAAGCTTGAAACAGGTTAAAAAACATGATGAACACTCCAAGTGGCATAAGACAGCTGGGCCAGTGGCGTAATGGATAACGCGTCTGACTACGGATCAACAGATTGTAGGTTCGACTCCTACCTGGCTCGTTTAAGTTGCCGTGATCGTATAGTGGTTAGTACTCTGCGTTGTGGTCACAGCAACCCCGGTTCGAATCCGGGTCACGGCATTTTCATTTTATTTCTCACACATCCATTTCTTTACAATATTGAAGGTAAGGACAATTGAAGAAACTAAGCAGATTCTTTGAATGTGCTTGCACAATTTGTCTTTACTGCTTATTGTGAAGCTATCTTTCCATACTTTGAATCATTTCTTGATCATTTCTTTGTTAATCATTTTCTTGAAATCTGGAAAGCTGACATAAATTCTTGAATACAGGAAACTCAAATGAATTGACTCTGAGCAAGTTCATCACAGGCTGAAAAGATCATTTAGCAGTCACAAAGAAAATTGTTTGTGAGATGTTTATGGGAAATAAGCCCTGCAGCAAGTGTACAGTCAACTCTCAAAATTTTATTCTGTATATACTTCAATAACCATCAAAGCTTGAAACAGGTTCAAAAACATGATGAACACTCCAAGTGGCATAAGACAGCTGGGCCAGTGGCGCAATGGATAAGGTGTCTGACTACAGATCAGAAGATTGAAGGTTCAACTCCTACCTGGCTAGTTTAAGTTGCCGTGATCGTATAGTGGTTAGTACTCTGCGTTGTGGCCGCAGCAACCCTGGTTCGAATCTAGGTCACGGCATTTTTATTTTATTTCTCACACATCCATTTCTTTACAATATTGAAGGTAAGGACAATTGAAGAAACTAAGTAGATTCTTTGAATGTGCTTGCACAATTTGTCTTTACTGCTTATTGTGAAGCTATCTTTCCATACTTTGAATCATTTCTTGATCATTTCTTTGTGAATCATTTTCTTGAAATCTGGAAAGCTGACATAAATTCCTGAATACAGGAAACTCAAATGAATGGACTCTGAGCAACTTCATCACAGGCTGAAAAGATCATTTTGCAGTCACAAAGAAAATTGTTTGTGAGATGTTTATGGGAAATAAGCCCTGCAGCAAGTGTACAGTCAACTCTCAGACTTTGATTCTGTATATACTTCAATAACCATCAAAGCTTGAAACAGGTTCAAAAACATGATGAACACTCCAAGAGGCATAAAGCAGCTGGGCCAGTGGCGCAATGGATAACGCGTCTGACTACGGATCAGAAGATTGTAGGTTCGACTCCTACCTGGCTCGTTTAAGTTGCCGTGATCGTATAGTGGTTAGTACTCTGCGTTGTGGCCGCAGCAACCCTGGTTCGAACCCAGGTCACGGCATTTTCATTTTATTTCTCACACATCGATTTCTTTACAATATTGAAGGTAAGGACAATTGAAGAAACTAAGCAGATTATTTGAATGTGCTTGCACAATTTGTCTTTACTGCTTATTGTGAAGCTATCTTTCCATACTTTGAATCATTTCTTGATCATTTCTTTGTGAATCATTTTCTTGAAATCTGGAAAGCTGACATAAATTCCTGAATACAGGAAACTCAAATGAATGGACTCTGAGCAAGTTCATCACAGGCTGAAAAGATCATTTTGCAGTCACAAAGAAAATTGTTTGTGAGATGTTTATGGGAAATAAGCCCTGCAGCAAGTGTACAGTCAACTCTGAAAATTTGATTCTGTATATACTTCAACAACCATCTAAGCTTGAAACAGGTTCAAAAACATGATGAACACTCCAAGTGGCATAAGACAGCTGGGCCAGTGGCGCAATGGATAACGCGTCTGACTACGGATCAGAAGATTGTAGGTTCGACTCCTACCTGGCTCGTTTAAGTTGCCGTGATTGAATAGTGGTTAGTACTCTGCGTTGTGGCCGCAGCAACCCCGGTTCGAATCCAGGTCATGGCATTTTCATTTTATTTCTCACACATCCATTTCTTCATAATATTGAAGGTAAGGACAATTGAAGAAACTAAGCAGATTCTTTGAATGTGCTTGCACAATTTGTCTTTACTGCTTATTGTGAAGCTATCTTTCCATACTTTGAATCATTTCTTTGTGAATCATTTTCTTGAAATCTGGAAAGCTGACATAAATTCCTGAATACAGGAAACTCAAATGAATGGACTCTGAGCAAGTTCATCACAGGCTGAAAAGATCATTTTGCAGTCACAAAAAAAATTGTTTGTGAGATGTTTATGGGAAATAAGCCCTGCAGCAAGTGTACAGTCAACTCTCAGATTTTGATTCTGTATATACTTCAATAACCATCAAAGCTTGAAACAGGTTCAAAAACATGATGAACACTCCAAGAGTCATAAGGCAGCTGGGCCAGTGGCGCAATGGATAACGCGTCTGACTACGGATCAGAAGATTGTAGGTTCGACTCCTACCTGGCTCGTTTAAGTTGCCGTGATCGTATAGTGGTTAGTACTCTGCATTGTGGCCGCAGCAACCCCGGTTCGAATCCGGGTCACGGCATTTTCATTTTATTTCTCGCACATCCATTTCTTTACAATATTGAAGGTAAGGACAATTGAAGAAACTAAGTAGATTCTTTGAATGTGCTTGCATAATTTGTCTTTACTGCTTATTGTGAAGCTATCTTTCCATACTTTGAATCATTTCTTGATCATTTCTTTGTGAATCATTTTCTTGAAATCTGGAAAGCTGACATAAATTCCTGAATACAGGAAACTCAAATGAATTGACTCTGAGCAAGTTCATCACAGGCTGAAAAGATAATTTTGCAGTCACAAAGAAAATTGTTTGTGAGATGTTTATGGGAAATAAGCCCTGCAGCAAGTGTACAGTTAACTCTCAAAATTTGATTCTGTATATACTTCAATAACCATCAAAGCTTGAAAAAGGTTCAAAAACATGATGAACACTCCAAGTGGCATTAGACAGCTGGGCCAGTGGCGCAATGGATAACGCGTCTGACTACGGATCAGAAGATTGTAGGTTCGACTCCTACCTTGCTCGTTTAAGTTGCCGTGATCGTATAGTGGTTAGTACTCTGCATTGTGGCCGCAGCAACCCCGGTTCGAAGCCAGGTCACTGCATTTTCATTTTATTTCTCACACATCCATTTCTTTACAATATTGAAGGTAAGGACAATTGAAGAAACTAAGCAGATTCTTTGAATGTGCTTGCACAATTTGTCTTTACTGCTTATTGTGAAGCCATCTTTCCATACTTTGAATCATTTCTTGATCATTTCTTTGTGAATCATTTTCTTGAAATCTGGAAAGCTGACATAAATTCCTGAATACAGGAAACTCAAATGAATTGACTCTGAGCAAGTTCATCACAGGCTGAAAAGATCATTTTGCAGTCACAAAGAAAATTGTTTGTGAGATGCTTATGGGAAATAAGCCCTGCAGCAAGTGTACAGTCAACTCTCAAAATTTGATTCTGTATATACTTGAATAACCATCAAAGCTTGAAACAGGTTCAAAAACATGATGAACACTCCAAGTGGCATAAGACAGCTGGGCCAGTGGCGCAATGGATAAAGCGTCTGACTACAGATCAGCAGATTGTAGGTTTGACTCCTACCTGGCTCGTTTAAGTTGACGTGATCGTATAGTGGTTAGTACTCTGCGTTGTGGTCGCAGCAACCCCGGTTCGAATCCGGGTCACGACATTTTCATTTTATTTCTCACACATCCATTTCTTTACAATATTGAAGGTAAGGACAATTGAAGAAACTAAGCAGATTCTTTGAATGTGCTTGCACAATTTGTCTTTACTGCTTATTGTGAAGCTATCTTTCCATACTTTGAATCATTTCTTGATCATTTCTTTGTGAATCATTTTCTTGAAATCTGGAAAGCTGACATAAATTCTTGAATACAGGAAACTCAAATGAATTGACTCTGAGCAAGTTCATCACAGGCTGAAAAGATCATTTAGCAGTCACAAAGAAAATTGTTTGTGAGATGTTTATGGGAAATAAGCCCTGCAGCAAGTGTACAGTCAACTCTCAAAATTTTATTCTGTATATACTTCAATAACCATCAAAGCTTGAAACAGGTTCAAAAACATGATGAACACTCCAAGTGGCATAAGACAGCTGGGCCAGTGGCGCAATGGATAAGGCGTCTGACTACAGATCAGAAGATTGATGGTTCAACTCCTACCTGGCTCGTTTAAGTTGCCGTGATCGTATAGTGGTTAGTACTCTGCGTTGTGGCCGCAGCAACCCTGGTTCGAATCTGGGTCACGGCATTTTTATTTTATTTCTCACACATCCATTTCTTTACAATATTGAAGGTAAGGACAATTGAAGAAACTAAGTAGATTCTTTGAATGTGCTTGCACAATTTGTCTTTACTGCTTATTGTGAAGCTATCTTTCCATACTTTGAATCATTTCTTGATCATTTCTTTGTGAATCATTTTCTTGAAATCTGGAAAGCTGACATAAATTCCTGAATACAGGAAACTCAAATGAATGGACTCTGAGCAACTTCATCACAGGCTGAAAAGATCATTTTGCAGTCACAAAGAAAATTGTTTGTGAGATGTTTATGGGAAATAAGCCCTGCAGCAAGTGTACAGTCAACTCTCAGACTTTGATTCTGTATATACTTCAATAACCATCAAAGCTTGAAACAGGTTCAAAAACATGATGAACACTCCAAGAGGCATTAGGCAGCTGGGCCAGTGGCGCAATGGATAACGCGTCTGACTACGGATCAGAAGATTGTAGGTTCGACTCCTACCTGGCTCGTTTAAGTTGCCGTGATCGTATAGTGGTTAGTACTCTGCGTTGTGGCCGCAGCAACCCTGGTTCGAACCCAGGTCACGGCATTTTCATTTTATTTCTCACACATCCATTTCTTTACAATATTGAAGGTAAGGACAATTGAAGAAACTAAGCAGATTCTTTGAATGTGCTTGCACAATTTGTCTTTACTGCTTATTGTGAAGCTATCTTTCCATACTTTGAATCATTTCTTGATCATTTCTTTGTGAATCATTTTCTTGAAATCTGGAAAGCTGACATAAATTCCTGAATACAGGAAACTCAAATGAATGGACTCTGAGCAAGTTCATCACAGGCTGAAAAGATCATTTTGCAGTCACAAAGAAAATTGTTTGTGAGATGTTTATGGGAAATAAGCCCTGCAGCAAGTGTACAGTCAACTCTCAAAATTTGATTCTGTATATACTTCAATAACCATCAAAGCTTGAAACAGGTTCAAAAACATGATGAACACTCCAAGTGGCATAAGACATCTGGGCCAGTGGCGCAATGGATAACGCGTCTGACTACGGATCAGAAGATTGTAGGTTTGTCTCCTACCTGGTTCGTTTAAGTTGCCGTGATCGTATAGTGGTTAGTACTCTGCGTTGTAGCCGCAGCAACCCTGGTTCGAATCCGGGTCACGGCATTTTCATTTTATTTCTCACACATCCATTTCTTTACAATATTGAAGGTAAGGACAATTGAAGAAACTAAGCAGATTCTTTGAATGTGCTTGCACAATTTGTCTTTACTGCTTATTGTGAAGCTATCTTTCCATACTTTGAATCATTTCTTGATCATTTCTTTGTGAATCATTTTCTTGAAATCTGGAAAGCTGACATAAATTCCTGAATACAGGAAACTAAAATGAATTGACTCTGAGCAAGTTCATCACAGGCTGAAAAGATCATTTTGCAGTCACAAATAAAATTGTTTGTGAGATGTTTATGGGAAATAAGCCCTGCAGCAAGTGTACAGTCAACTCTCAAAATTTGATTCTGTATATACTTCAATAACCATCAAAGCTTGAAATAGTTCAAAAACATGATGAACACTCCAAGTGGCATAAGACAGCTGGGCCAGTGGCGCAATGGATAACGCGTCTGATTACGGATCAGAAGATTGTAGGTTCGACTCCTACCTGGCTCGTTTAAGTTGCCGTGATCTTATAGTGGTTAGTACTCTGCGTTTTGGCCGCAGCAGCCCCGGTTCGAACCCAGGTCACGGCATTTTCATTTTTATTTCTCACACATCCATTTCTTTACAATATTGAAGGTAAGGACAATTGAAGAAACTAAGCAGATTCTTTGAATGTGCTTGCACAATTTGTCTTTACTGCTTATTGTAAAGCTATCTTTCCATACTTTGAATCATTTCTTGATCATTTCTTTGTGAATCATTTTCTTGAAATCTGGAAAGCTGACATAAATTCCTGAATACAGGAAACTAAAATGAATGGACTCTGAGCAAGTTCATCACAGGCTGAAAAGATCATTTTGCAGTCACAAAAAAAATTGTTTGTGAGATGTTTATGGGAAATAAGCCCTGCAGCAAGTGTACAGTCAACTCTCAGATTTTGATTCTGTATATACTTCAATAACCATCAAAGCTTGAAACAGGTTCAAAAACATGATGAACACTCCAAGAGGCATAAGGCAGCTGGGCCAGTGGCGCAATGGGTAACGCGTCTGACTACGGATTAGAAGATTGTAGGTTCGACTCCTACCTGGCTTGTTTAAGTTGCCGTGATCGTATAGTGGTTAGTACTCTGCGTTGTGGCTGCAGCAACCCCGGTTCGAATCCGGGTCACGGCATTTTCATTTTATTTCTCGCACATCCATTTCTTTACAATATTGAAGGTAAGGACAATTGAAGAAACTAAGTAGATTCTTTGAATGTGCTTGCATAATTTGTCTTTACTGCTTATTGTGAAGCTATCTTTCCATACTTTGAATCATTTCTTGATCATTTCTTTGTGAATCATTTTCTTGAAATCTGGAAAGCTGACATAAATTCCTGAATACAGGAAACTAAAATGAATGGACTCTGAGCAAGTTCATCACAGGCTGAAAAGATCATTTTGCAGTCACAAAAAAAATTGTTTGTGAGATGTTTATGGGAAATAAGCCCTGCAGCAAGTGTACAGTCAACTCTCAAAATTTGATTCTGTATATACTTCAATAACCATCAAAGCTTGAAACAGGTTCAAAAACATGATGAACACTCCAAGTGGCATAAGACAGCTGGGCCAGTGGCGCAATGGATAATGCGTCTGACTACGGATCAGAAGATTGAAAGTTCGACTCCTACCTGGCTTGTTTAAGTTGCCGTGATCGTATAGTGGTTAGTACTCTGCGTTGTGGCCGCAGCAACCCCGGTTCGAATCCGGGTCACGGCATTTTCATTTTATTTCTCGCACATCCATTTCTTTACAATATTGAAGGTAAGGACAATTGAAGAAACTAAGTAGATTCTTTGAATGTGCTTGCACAATTTGTCTTTACTGCTTATTGTGAAGCTATCTTTCCATACTTTGAATCATTTCTTGATCATTTCTTTGTGAATCATTTTCTTGAAATCTGGAAAGCTGACATAAATTCCTGAATACAGGAAACTCAAATGAATTGACTCTGAGCAAGTTCATCACAGGCTGAAAAGATAATTTTGCAGTCACAAAGAAAATTGTTTGTGAGATGTTTATGGGAAATAAGCCCTGCAGCAAGTGTACAGTCAACTCTCAAAATTTGATTCTGTATATACTTCAATAACCATCAAAGCTTGAAAAAGGTTCAAAAACATGATGAACACTCCAAGTGGCATTAGACAGCTGGGCCAGTGGCGCAATGGATAACGCGTCTGACTACGGATCAGAAGATTGTAGGTTCGACTCCTACCTTGCTCGTTTAAGTTGCCGTGATCGTATAGTGGTTAGTACTCTGCATTGTGGCCGCAGCAACCCCGGTTCGAATCCAGGTCACTGCATTTTCATTTTATTTCTCACACATCCATTTCTTTACAATATTGAAGGTAAGGACAATTGAAGAAACTAAGCAGATTCTTTGAATGTGCTTGCACAATTTGTCTTTACTGCTTATTGTGAAGCCATCTTTCCATACTTTGAATCATTTCTTGATCATTTCTTTGTGAATCATTTTCTTGAAATCTGGAAAGCTGACATAAATTCCTGAATACAGGAAACTCAAATGAATTGACTCTGAGCAAGTTCATCACAGGCTGAAAAGATCATTTTGCAGTCACAAAGAAAATTGTTTGTGAGATGCTTATGGGAAATAAGCCCTGCAGCAAGTGTACAGTCAACTCTCAAAATTTGATTCTGTATATACTTGAATAACCATCAAAGCTTGAAACAGGTTCAAAAACATGATGAACACTCCAAGTGGCATAAGACAGCTGGGCCAGTGGCGCAATGGATAAAGCATCTGACTACAGATCAGCAGATTGTAGGTTTGACTCCTACCTGGCTCGTTTAAGTTGCCGTGATCGTATAGTGGTTAGTACTCTGCGTTGTGGTCGCAGCAACCCCGGTTCGAATCCGGGTCACGGCATTTTCATTTTATTTCTCACACATCCATTTCTTTACAATATTGAAGGTAAGGACAATTGAAGAAACTAAGCAGATTCTTTGAATGTGCTTGCACAATTTGTCTTTACTGCTTATTGTGAAGCTATCTTTCCATACTTTGAATCATTTCTTGATCATTTCTTTGTTAATCATTTTCTTGAAATCTGGAAAGCTGACATAAATTCTTGAATACAGGAAACTCAAATGAATTGACTCTGAGCAAGTTCATCACAGGCTGAAAAGATCATTTAGCAGTCACAAAGAAAATTGTTTGTGAGATGTTTATGGGAAATAAGCCCTGCAGCAAGTGTACAGTCAACTCTCAAAATTTTATTCTGTATATACTTCAATAACCATCAAAGCTTGAAACAGGTTCAAAAACATGATGAACACTCCAAGTGGCATAAGACAGCTGGGCCAGTGGCGCAATGGATAAGGCGTCTGACTACAGATCAGAAGATTGATGGTTCAACTCCTACCTGGCTCGTTTAAGTTGCCGTGATCGTATAGTGGTTAGTACTCTGCGTTGTGGCCGCAGCAACCCTGGTTCGAATCTGGGTCACGGCATTTTTATTTTATTTCTCACACATCCATTTCTTTACAATATTGAAGGTAAGGACAATTGAAGAAACTAAGTAGATTCTTTGAATGTGCTTGCACAATTTGTCTTTACTGCTTATTGTGAAGCTATCTTTCCATACTTTGAATCATTTCTTGATCATTTCTTTGTGAATCATTTTCTTGAAATCTGGAAAGCTGACATAAATTCCTGAATACAGGAAACTCAAATGAATGGACTCTGAGCAACTTCATCACAGGCTGAAAAGATCATTTTGCAGTCACAAAGAAAATTGTTTGTGAGATGTTTATGGGAAATAAGCCCTGCAGCAAGTGTACAGTCAACTCTCAGACTTTGATTCTGTATATACTTCAATAACCATCAAAGCTTGAAACAGGTTCAAAAACATGATGAACACTCCAAGAGGCATTAGGCAGCTGGGCCAGTGGCGCAATGGATAACGCGTCTGACTACGGATCAGGAGATTGTAGGTTCGACTCCTACCTGGCTCGTTTAAGTTGCCGTGATCGTATAGTGGTTAGTACTCTGCGTTGTGGCCGCAGCAACCCTGGTTCGAACCCAGGTCACGGCATTTTCATTTTATTTCTCACACATCCATTTCTTTACAATATTGAAGGTAAGGACAATTGAAGAAACTAAGCAGATTCTTTGAATGTGCTTGCACAATTTGTCTTTACTGCTTATTGTGAAGCTATCTTTCCATACTTTGAATCATTTCTTGATCATTTCTTTGTGAATCATTTTCTTGAAATCTGGAAAGCTGACATAAATTCCTGAATACAGGAAACTCAAATGAATGGACTCTGAGCAAGTTCATCACAGGCTGAAAAGATCATTTTGCAGTCACAAAGAAAATTGTTTGTGAGATGTTTATGGGAAATAAGCCCTGCAGCAAGTGTACAGTCAACTCTCAAAATTTGATTCTGTATATACTTCAATAACCATCAAAGCTTGAAACAGGTTCAAAAACATGATGAACACTCCAAGTGGCATAAGACATCTGGGCCAGTGGCGCAATGGATAACGCGTCTGACTACGGATCAGAAGATTGTAGGTTTGTCTCCTACCTGGTTCGTTTAAGTTGCCGTGATCGTATAGTGGTTAGTACTCTGCGTTGTAGCCGCAGCAACCCTGGTTCGAATCCGGGTCACGGCATTTTCATTTTATTTCTCACACATCCATTTCTTTACAATATTGAAGGTAAGGACAATTGAAGAAACTAAGCAGATTCTTTGAATGTGCTTGCACAATTTGTCTTTACTGCTTATTGTGAAGCTATCTTTTCATACTTTGAATCATTTCTTGATCATTTCTTTGTGAATCATTTTCTTGAAATCTGGAAAGCTGACATAAATTCCTGAATACAGGAAACTAAAATGAATTGACTCTGAGCAAGTTCATCACAGGCTGAAAAGATCATTTTGCAGTCACAAAGAAAATTGTTTGTGAGATGTTTATGGGAAATAAGCCCTGCAGCAAGTGTACAGTCAACTCTCAAAATTTGATTCTGTATATACTTCAATAACCATCAAAGCTTGAAATAGTTCAAAAACATGATGAACACTCCAAGTGGCATAAGACAGCTGGGCCAGTGGCGCAATGGATAACGCGTCTGATTACGGATCAGAAGATTGTAGGTTCGACTCCTACCTGGCTCGTTTAAGTTGCCGTGATCTTATAGTGGTTAGTACTCTGCGTTTTGGCCGCAGCAGCCCCGGTTCGAACCCAGGTCACGGCATTTTCATTTTTATTTCTCACACATCCATTTCTTTACAATATTGAAGGTAAGGACAATTGAAGAAACTAAGCAGATTCTTTGAATGTGCTTGCACAATTTGTCTTTACTGCTTATTGTAAAGCTATCTTTCCATACTTTGAATCATTTCTTGATCATTTCTTTGTGAATCATTTTCTTGAAATCTGGAAAGCTGACATAAATTCCTGAATACAGGAAACTAAAATGAATGGACTCTGAGCAAGTTCATCACAGGCTGAAAAGATCATTTTGCAGTCACAAAAAAAATTGTTTGTGAGATGTTTATGGGAAATAAGCCCTGCAGCAAGTGTACAGTCAACTCTCAGATTTTGATTCTGTATATACTTCAATAACCATCAAAGCTTGAAACAGGTTCAAAAACATGATGAACACTCCAAGAGGCATAAGGCAGCTGGGCCAGTGGCGCAATGGGTAACGCGTCTGACTACGGATTAGAAGATTGTAGGTTCGACTCCTACCTGGCTCGTTTAAGTTGCCGTGATCGTATAGTGGTTAGTACTCTGCGTTGTGGCTGCAGCAACCCCGGTTCGAATCCGGGTCACGGCATTTTCATTTTATTTCTCGCACATCCATTTCTTTACAATATTGAAGGTAAGGACAATTGAAGAAACTAAGTAGATTCTTTGAATGTGCTTGCATAATTTGTCTTTACTGCTTATTGTGAAGCTATCTTTCCATACTTTGAATCATTTCTTGATCATTTCTTTGTGAATCATTTTCTTGAAATCTGGAAAGCTGACATAAATTCCTGAATACAGGAAACTAAAATGAATGGACTCTGAGCAAGTTCATCACAGGCTGAAAAGATCATTTTGCAGTCACAAAAAAAATTGTTTGTGAGATGTTTATGGGAAATAAGCCCTGCAGCAAGTGTACAGTCAACTCTCAAAATTTGATTCTGTATATACTTCAATAACCATCAAAGCTTGAAACAGGTTCAAAAACATGATGAACACTCCAAGTGGCATAAGACAGCTGGGCCAGTGGCGCAATGGATAATGCGTCTGACTACGGATCAGAAGATTGAAAGTTCGACTCCTACCTGGCTTGTTTAAGTTGCCGTGATCGTATAGTGGTTAGTACTCTGCGTTGTGGCCGCAGCAACCCCGGTTCGAATCCGGGTCACGGCATTTTCATTTTATTTCTCGCACATCCATTTCTTTACAATATTGAAGGTAAGGACAATTGAAGAAACTAAGTAGATTCTTTGAATGTGCTTGCACAATTTGTCTTTACTGCTTATTGTGAAGCTATCTTTCCATACTTTGAATCATTTCTTGATCATTTCTTTGTGAATCATTTTCTTGAAATCTGGAAAGCTGACATAAATTCCTGAATACAGGAAACTCAAATGAATGGACTCTGAGCAAGTTCATCACAGGCTGAAAAGATCATTTTGCAGTCACAAAGAAAATTGTTTGTGAGATGTTTATGGGAAATAAGCCCTGCAGCAAGTGTACAGTCAACTCTCAAAATTTGATTCTGTATATACTTCAATAACCATCAAAGCTTGAAACAGGTTCAAAAACATGATGAACACTCCAAGTGACATAAGGCATCTGGGCCAGTGGCGCAATGGATAACGCGTCTGACTACGGATCAGAAGATTGTAGGTTCGACTCCTACCTGGTTCGTTTAAGTTGCCGTGATCGTATAGTGGTTAGTACTCTGCGTTGTGGCTGCAGCAATCAGGGTCACAGCATTTTCATTTTATTTCTCACACATCCATTTCTTTACAATATTGAAGGTAAGGACAATTGAAGAAACTAAGCAGATTCTTTGAATGTGCTTGCACAATTTGTCTTTACTGCTTATTGTGAAGCTATCTTTCCATACTTTGAATCATTTCTTGATCATTTCTTTGTGAATCATTTTCTTGAAATCTGGAAAGCTGACATAAATTCCTGAATACAGGAAACTCAAATGAATTGACTCTGAGCAAGTTCATCACAGGCTGAAAAGATCATTTTGCAGTCACAAAGAAAATTGTTTGTGAGATGTTTATGGGAAATAAGCCCTGCAGCAAGTGTACAGTCAACTCTCAAAATTTGATTCTGTATATACTTCAATAACCATCAAAGCTTGAAATAGTTCAAAAACATGATGAACACTCCAAGTGGCATAAGACAGCTGGGCCAGTGGCGCAATGGATAACGCGTCTGACTACGGATCAGAAGATTGTAGGTTCGACTCTTACCTGGCTCGTTTAAGTTGCCGTGATCGTATAGTGGTTAGTACTCTGCGTTGTGGCTGCAGCAGCCCCGGTTCGAATCCGGGTCACGGCATTTTCATTTTATTTCTCACACATCCATTTCTTTACAATATTGAAGGTAAGGACAATTGAAGAAACTAAGCAGATTCTTTGAATGTGCTTGCACAATTTGTCTTTACTGCTTATTGTGAAGCTATCTTTCCATACTTTGAATCATTTCTTTGTGAATCATTTTCTTGAAATCTGGAAAGCTGACATAAATTCCTGAATACAGGAAACTAAAATGAATGGACTCTGAGCAAGTTCATCACAGGCTGAAAAGATCATTTTGCAGTCACAAAAAAAATTGTTTGTGAGATGTTTATGGGAAATAAGCCCTGCAGCAAGTGTACAGTCAACTCTCAGATTTTGATTCTGTATATACTTCAATAACCATCAAAGCTTGAAACAGGTTCAAAAACATGATGAACACTCCAAGAGGCATAAGGCAGCTGGGCCAGTGGCGCAATGGATAACACGTCTGACTACGGATTAGAAGATTGTAGGTTCGACTCCTACCTGGCTCGTTTAAGTTGCCGTGATCGTATAGTGGTTAGTACTCTGCGTTTTGGCCGCAGCAACCCCGGTTCGAATCCGGGTCACGGCATTTTCATTTTATTTCTCGCACATCCATTTCTTTACAATATTGAAGGTAAGGACAATTGAAGAAACTAAGTAGATTCTTTGAATGTGCTTGCATAATTTGTGTTTACTGCTTATTGTGAAGCTATCTTTCCATACTTTGAATCATTTCTTGATCATTTCTTTGTGAATCATTTTCTTGAAATCTGGAAAGCTGACATAAATTCCTGAATACAGGAAACTAAAATGAATGGACTCTGAGCAAGTTCATCACAGGCTGAAAAAATCATTTTGCAGTCACAAAAAAAATTGTTTGTGAGATGTTTATGGGAAATAAGCCCTGCAGCAAGTGTACAGTCAACTCTCAAAATTTGATTCTGTATATACTTCAATAACCATCAAAGCTTGAAACAGGTTCAAAAACATGATGAACACTCCAAGTGGCATAAGACAGCTGGGCCAGTGGCGCAATGGATAATGCGTCTGACTACGGATCAGAAGATTGAAAGTTCGACTCCTACCTGGCTCGTTTAAGTTGCCGTGATCGTATAGTGGTTAGTACTCTGCGTTGTGGCCGCAGCAACTCCGGTTCGAATCCGGGTCACGGCATTTTCATTTTATTTCTCGCACATCCATTTCTTTACAATATTGAAGGTAAGGACAATTGAAGAAACTAAGTAGATTCTTTGAATGTGCTTGCCCAATTTGTCTTTACTGCTTATTGTGAAGCTATCTTTCCATACTTTGAATCATTTCTTGATCATTTCTTTGTGAATCATTTTCTTGAAATCTGGAAAGCTGACATAAATTCCTGAATACAGGAAACTCAAATGAATGGACTCTGAGCAAGTTCATCACAGGCTGAAAAGATCATTTTGCAGTCACAAAGAAAATTGTTTGTGAGATGTTTATGGGAAATAAGCCCTGCAGCAAGTGTACAGTCAACTCTCAAAATTTGATTCTGTATATACTTCAATAACCATCAAAGCTTGAAACAGGTTCAAAAACATTATGAACACTCCAAGTGACATAAGGCATCTGGGCCAGTGGCGCAATGGATAACGCGTCTGACTACGGATCAGAAGATTGTAGGTTCGACTCCTACCTGGTTCGTTTAAGTTGCCGTGATCGTATAGTGGTTAGTACTCTGCGTTGTGGCCGCAGCAACCCTGGTTTAAATCCGGGTCATGGCATTTTCATTTTATTTCTCACACATCCATTTCTTTACAATATTGAAGGTAAGGACAATTGAAGAAACTAAGCAGATTCTTTGAATGTGCTTGCACAATTTGTCTATACTGCTTATTGTGAAGCTATCTTTCCATACTTTGAATCATTTCTTGATCATTTATTTGTGAATCATTTTCTTGAAATCTGGAAAGCTGACATAAATTCCTGAATACAGGAAACTCAAATGAATGGACTCTGAGCAAGTTCATCACAGGCTGAAAAGATCATTTTGCAGTCACAAAAAAAATTGTTTGTGAGATGTTTATGGGAAATAAGCCCTGCAGCAAGTGTACAGTCAACTCTCAGATTTTGATTCTGTATATACTTCAATAGCCATCAAAGCTTGAAACAGGTTCAAAAACATGATGAACACTCCAAGAGTCATAAGGCAGCTGGGCCAGTGGCGCAATGGATAACGCGTCTGACTACGGATCAGAAGATTGTAGGTTCGACTCCTACCTGGCTCGTTTAAGTTGCCGTGATCGTATAGTGGTTAGTACTCTGCGTTGTGGCCGCAGCAACCCCAGTTTGAATCCGGGTCACGGCATTTTCATTTTATTTCTTGCACATCTATTTCTTTACAATATTGAAGGTAAGGACAATTGAAGAAACTAAGTAGATTCTTTGAATGTGCTTGCATAATTTGTCTTTACTGCTTATTGTGAAGCTATCTTTCCATACTTTGAATCATTTCTTGATCATTTCTTTGTGAATCATTTTCTTGAAATCTGGAAAGCTGACATAAATTCCTGAATACAGGAAACTCAAATGAATTGACTCTGAGCAAGTTCATCACAGGCTGAAAAGATCATTTTGCAGTCACAAAGAAAATTGTTTGTGAGATGTTTATGGGAAATAAGCCCTGCAGCAAGTGTACAGTCAACTCTCAAAATTTGATTCTGTATATACTTGAATAACCATCAAAGCTTGAAACAGGTTCAAAAACATGATGAACACTCCAAGTGGCATAAGACAGCTGGGCCAGTGGCGCAATGGATAACGCGTCTGACTACGGATCAGAAGATTGTAGGTTCGACTCCTACCTGGCTCGTTTAAGTTGCTGTGATCGTAAAGTGGTTAGTACTCTGCATTGTGGCCGCAGCAACCCCAGTTTGAATCCGGGTCACGGCATTTTCATTTTATTTCTCACACATCCATTTCTTTACAATATTGAAGGTAAGGACAATTGAAGAAACTAAGCAGATTCTTTGAATGTGCTTGCACAATTTGTCTTTACTGCTTATTGTGAAGCTATCTTTCCATACTTTGAATCATTTCTTGATCATTTCTTTGTGAATCATTTTCTTGAAATCTGGAAAGCTGACATAAATTCCTGAATATAGGAAACTCAAATGAATGGACTCTGAGCAAGTTCATCACATGCTGAAAAGATCATTTTGCAGTCACAAAGAAAATTGTTTGTGAGATGTTTATGGGAAATAAACCCTGCAGCAAGTGTACAGTCAACTCTCAAAATTTGATTCTGTATATACTTCAATAACCATCAAAGCTTGAAACAGGTTCAAAAACATGATGAACACTCCAAGTGGCATAAGACAGCTGGGCCAGTGGAGCAATGGATAACGCGTCTGACTACGGATCAGAAGATTGTAGGTTCGACTCCTACCTTGCTCGTTTAAGTTGCCGTGATCGTATAGTGGTTAGTACTCTGCGTTGTGGTCGCAGCAACCCCGGATCGAATCCGGGTCACGGCATTTTCATTTTATTTCTCACACATCCATTTCTTTACAATATTGAAGGTAAGGACAATTGAAGAAACTAAGCAGATTCTTTGAATGTGCTTGCACAATTTGTCTTTACTGCTTATTGTGAAGCTATCTTTCCATACTTTGAATCATTTCTTGATCATTTCTTTGTGAATCATTTTCTTGAAATCTGGAAAGCTGACATAAATTCCTGAATACAGGAAACTCAAATGAATTGACTCTGAGCAAGTTCATCACAGGCTGAAAAAATCATTTTGCAGTCACAAAGAAAATTGTTTGTGAGATGTTTATGGGAAATAAGCCCTGCAGCAAGTGTACAGTCAACTCTCAAAATTTGATTATGTATATACTTCAATAACCATCAAAGCTTGAAACAGGTTCAAAAACATGATGAACACTCCAAGTGGCATAAGACAGCTGGGCCAGTGGCGCAATGGATAAGGCGTCTGACTACAGATCAGAAGATTGAAGGTTCAACTCCTACCTGGCTCGTTTAAGTTGCCGTGATCGTATAGTGGTTAGTACTCTGCGTTGTGGCCGCAGCAACCCTGGTTCGAATCTGGGTCACGGCATTTTCATTTTATTTCTCACACATCCATTTCTTTACAATATTGAAGGTAAGGACAATTGAAGAAACTAAGTAGATTCTTTGAATGTGCTTGCACAATTTGTCTTTACTGCTTATTGTGAAGCTATCTTTCCATACTTTGAATCATTTCTTGATCATTTCTTTGTGAATCATTTTCTTGAAATCTGGAAAGCTGACATAAATTCCTGAATACAGGAAACTCAAATGAATGGACTCTGAGCAACTTCATCACAGGCTGAAAAGATCATTTTGCAGTCACAAAGAAAATTGTTTGTGAGATGTTTATGGGAAATAAGCCCTGCAGCAAGTGTACAGTCAACTCTCAGACTTTGATTCTGTATATACTTCAATAACCATCAAAGCTTGAAACAGGTTCAAAAACATGATGAACACTCCAAGAGGCATAAGGCAGCTGGGCCAGTGGCGCAATGGATAACGCGTCTGACTACGGATCAGAAGATTGTAGGTTCGACTCCTACCTGGCTCGTTTAAGTTGCCGTGATCGTATAGTGGTTAGTACTCTGCGTTGTGGCCGCAGCAACCCTGGTTCGAACCCAGGTCACGGCATTTTCATTTTATTTCTCACACATCGATTTCTTTACAATATTGAAGGTAAGGACAATTGAAGAAACTAAGCAGATTCTTTGAATGTGCTTGCACAATTTGTCTTTACTGCTTATTGTGAAGCTATCTTTCCATACTTTGAATCATTTCTTGATCATTTCTTTGTGAATCATTTTCTTGAAATCTGGAAAGCTGACATAAATTCCTGAATACAGGAAACTCAAATGAATGGACTCTGAGCAAGTTCATCACAGGCTGAAAAGATCATTTTGCAGTCACAAAGAAAATTGTTTGTGAGATGTTTATGGGAAATAAGCCCTGCAGCAAGTGTACAGTCAACTCTCAAAATTTGATTCTGTATATACTTCAATAACCATCAAAGCTTGAAACAGGTTCAAAAACATGATGAACACTTCAAGTGGCATAAGACATCTGGGCCTGTGGCGCAATGGATAAAGCGTCTGACTACGGATCAGAAGATTGTAGGTTTGTCTCCTACCTGGTTCGTTTAAGTTGCCGTGATCGTATAGTGGTTAGTACTCTGCGTTGTAGCCGCAGCAACCCTGGTTCGAATCCGGGTCACGGCATTTTCATTTTATTTCTCACACATCCATTTCATTACAATAATGAAGGTAAGGACAATTGAAGAAACTAAGCAGATTCTTTGAATGTGCTTGCACAATTTGTCTTTACTGCTTATTGTGAAGCTATCTTTCCATACTTTGAATCATTTCTTGATCATTTCTTTGTGAATCATTTTCTTGAAATCTGGAAAGCTGACATAAATTCCTGAATACAGGAAACTCAAATGAATTGACTCTGAGCAAGTTCATCACAGGCTGAAAAGATCATTTTGCAGTCACAAAGAAAATTGTTTGTGAGATTTTTATGGGAAATAAGCCCTGCAGCAAGTGTACAGTCAACTCTCAAAATTTGATTCTGTATATACTTCAATAACCATCAAAGCTTGAAATAGTTCAAAAACATGATGAACACTCCAAGTGGCATAAGACAGCTGGGCCAGTGGCGCAATGGATAACGCGTCTGACTATGGATCAGAAGATTGTAGGTTTGACTCTTACCTAGCTAGTTTAAGTTTCCGTGATTGTATAGTGGTTAGTACTCTGCGTTGTGGCCGCAGCAATCCGGGTCACAGCATTTTCATTTTATTTCTCACACATCCATTTCTTTACAATATTGAAGGTAAGGACAATTGAAGAAACTAAGCAGATTCTTTGAATGTGCTTGCACAATTTGTCTTTACTGCTTATTGTGAAGCTATCTTTCCATACTTTGAATCATTTCTTGATCATTTCTTTGTGAATCATTTTCTTGAAATCTGGAAAGCTGACATAAATTCCTGAATACAGGAAACTCAAATGAATTGACTCTGAGCAAGTTCATCACAGGCTGAAAAGATCATTTTGCAGTCACAAAGAAAATTGTTTGTGAGATGTTTATGGGAAATAAGCCCTGCAGCAAGTGTACAGTCAACTCTCAAAATTTGATTCTGTATATACTTCAATAACCATCAAAGCTTGAAATAGTTCAAAAACATAATGAACACTCCAAGTGGCATAAGACAGCTGGGCCAGTGGCGCAATGGATAACGCGTCTGATTACGGATCAGAAGATTGTAGGTTCGACTCCTACCTGGCTCGTTTAAGTTGCCGTGATCTTATAGTGGTTAGTACTCTGCGTTTTGGCTGCAGCAGCCCCGGTTCGAATCCGGGTCACGGCATTTTCATTTTTATTTCTCACACATCCATTTCTTTACAATATTGAAGGTAAGGACAATTGAAGAAACTAAGCAGATTCTTTGAATGTGCTTGCACAATTTGTCTTTACTGCTTATTGTAAAGCTATCTTTCCATACTTTGAATCATTTCTTGATCATTTCTTTGTGAATCATTTTCTTGAAATCTGGAAAGCTGACATAAATTCCTGAATACAGGAAACTAAAATGAATGGACTCTGAGCAAGTTCATCACAGGCTGAAAAGATCATTTTGCAGTCACAAAAAAAATTGTTTGTGAGATGTTTATGGGAAATAAGCCCTGCAGCAAGTGTACAGTCAACTCTCAGATTTTGATTCTGTATATACTTCAATAACCATCAAAGCTTGAAACAGGTTCAAAAACATGATGAACACTCCAAGAGGCATAAGGCAGCTGGGCCAGTGGCGCAATGGGTAACGCGTCTGACTACGGATTAGAAGATTGTAGGTTCGACTCCTACCTGGCTCGTTTAAGTTGCCGTGATCGTATAGTGGTTAGTACTCTGCGTTGTGGCTGCAGCAACCCCGGTTCGAATCCGGGTCACGGCATTTTCATTTTATTTCTCGCACATCCATTTCTTTACAATATTGAAGGTAAGGACAATTGAAGAAACTAAGTAGATTCTTTGAATGTGCTTGCATAATTTGTCTTTACTGCTTATTGTGAAGCTATCTTTCCATACTTTGAATCATTTCTTGATCATTTCTTTGTGAATCATTTTCTTGAAATCTGGAAAGCTGACATAAATTCCTGAATACAGGAAACTAAAATGAATGGACTCTGAGCAAGTTCATCACAGGCTGAAAAGATCATTTTGCAGTCACAAAAAAAATTGTTTGTGAGATGTTTATGGGAAATAAGCCCTGCAGCAAGTGTACAGTCAACTCTCAAAATTTGATTCTGTATATACTTCAATAACCATCAAAGCTTGAAACAGGTTCAAAAACATGATGAACACTCCAAGTGGCATAAGACAGCTGGGCCAGTGGCGCAATGGATAATGCGTCTGACTACGGATCAGAAGATTGAAAGTTCGACTCCTACCTGGCTTGTTTAAGTTGCCGTGATCGTATAGTGGTTAGTACTCTGCGTTGTGGCCGCAGCAACCCCGGTTCGAATCCGGGTCACGGCATTTTCATTTTATTTCTCGCACATCCATTTCTTTACAATATTGAAGGTAAGGACAATTGAAGAAACTAAGTAGATTCTTTGAATGTGCTTGCACAATTTGTCTTTACTGCTTATTGTGAAGCTATCTTTCCATACTTTGAATCATTTCTTGATCATTTCTTTGTGAATCATTTTCTTGAAATCTGGAAAGCTGACATAAATTCCTGAATACAGGAAACTCAAATGAATGGACTCTGAGCAAGTTCATCACAGGCTGAAAAGATCATTTTGCAGTCACAAAGAAAATTGTTTGTGAGATGTTTATGGGAAATAAGCCCTGCAGCAAGTGTACAGTCAACTCTCAAAATTTGATTCTGTATATACTTCAATAACCATCAAAGCTTGAAACAGGTTCAAAAACATGATGAACACTCCAAGTGACATAAGGCATCTGGGCCAGTGGCGCAATGGATAACGCGTCTGACTACGGATCAGAAGATTGTAGGTTCGACTCCTACCTGGTTCGTTTAAGTTGCCGTGATCGTATAGTGGTTAGTACTCTGCGTTGTGGCCGCAGCAATCAGGGTCACAGCATTTTCATTTTATTTCTCACACATCCATTTCTTTACAATATTGAAGGTAAGGACAATTGAAGAAACTAAGCAGATTCTTTGAATGTGCTTGCACAATTTGTCTTTACTGCTTATTGTGAAGCTATCTTTCCATACTTTGAATCATTTCTTGATCATTTCTTTGTGAATCATTTTCTTGAAATCTGGAAAGCTGACATAAATTCCTGAATACAGGAAACTCAAATGAATTGACTCTGAGCAAGTTCATCACAGGCTGAAAAGATCATTTTGCAGTCACAAAGAAAATTGTTTGTGAGATGTTTATGGGAAATAAGCCCTGCAGCAAGTGTACAGTCAACTCTCAAAATTTGATTCTGTATATACTTCAATAACCATCAAAGCTTGAAATAGTTCAAAAACATGATGAACACTCCAAGTGGCATAAGACAGCTGGGCCAGTGGCGCAATGGATAACGCGTCTGACTACGGATCAGAAGATTGTAGGTTCGACTCCTACCTGGCTCGTTTAAGTTGCCGTGATCGTATAGTGGTTAGTACTCTGCGTTGTGGCCGCAGCAGCCCCGGTTCGAATCCGGGTCACGGCATTTTCATTTTATTTCTCACACATCCATTTCTTTACAATATTGAAGGTAAGGACAATTGAAGAAACTAAGCAGATTCTTTGAATGTGCTTGCACAATTTGTCTTTACTGCTTATTGTGAAGCTATCTTTCCATACTTTGAATCATTTCTTTGTGAATCATTTTCTTGAAATCTGGAAAGCTGACATAAATTCCTGAATACAGGAAACTAAAATGAATGGACTCTGAGCAAGTTCATCACAGGCTGAAAAGATCATTTTGCAGTCACAAAAAAAATTGTTTGTGAGATGTTTATGGGAAATAAGCCCTGCAGCAAGTGTACAGTCAACTCTCAGATTTTGATTCTGTATATACTTCAATAACCATCAAAGCTTGAAACAGGTTCAAAAACATGATGAACACTCCAAGAGGCATAAGGCAGCTGGGCCAGTGGCGCAATGGATAACGCGTCTGACTACGGATTAGAAGATTGTAGGTTCGACTCCTACCTGGCTCGTTTAAGTTGCCGTGATCGTATAGTGGTTAGTACTCTGCGTTGTGGCCGCAGCAACCCCGGTTCGAATCCGGGTCACGGCATTTTCATTTTATTTCTCGCACATCCATTTCTTTACAATATTGAAGGTAAGGACAATTGAAGAAACTAAGTAGATTCTTTGAATGTGCTTGCATAATTTGTCTTTACTGCTTATTGTGAAGCTATCTTTCCATACTTTGAATCATTTCTTGATCATTTCTTTGTGAATCATTTTCTTGAAATCTGGAAAGCTGACATAAATTCCTGAATACAGGAAACTAAAATGAATGGACTCTGAGCAAGTTCATCACAGGCTGAAAAAATCATTTTGCAGTCACAAAAAAAATTGTTTGTGAGATGTTTATGGGAAATAAGCCCTGCAGCAAGTGTACAGTCAACTCTCAAAATTTGATTCTGTATATACTTCAATAACCATCAAAGCTTGAAACAGGTTCAAAAACATGATGAACACTCCAAGTGGCATAAGATAGCTGGGCCAGTGGCGCAATGGATAATGCGTCTGACTACGGATCAGAAGATTGAAAGTTCGACTCCTACCTGGCTCGTTTAAGTTGCCGTGATCGTATAGTGGTTAGTACTCTGCGTTGTGGCCGCAGCAACTCCGGTTCGAATCCGGGTCACGGCATTTTCATTTTATTTCTCGCACATCCATTTCTTTACAATATTGAAGGTAAGGACAATTGAAGAAACTAAGTAGATTCTTTGAATGTGCTTGCACAATTTGTCTTTACTGCTTATTGTGAAGCTATCTTTCCATACTTTGAATCATTTCTTGATCATTTCTTTGTGAATCATTTTCTTGAAATCTGGAAAGCTGACATAAATTCCTGAATACAGGAAACTCAAATGAATGGACTCTGAGCAAGTTCATCACAGGCTGAAAAGATCATTTTGCAGTCACAAAGAAAATTGTTTGTGAGATGTTTATGGGAAATAAGCCCTGCAGCAAGTGTACAGTCAACTCTCAAAATTTGATTCTGTATATACTTCAATAACCATCAAAGCTTGAAACAGGTTCAAAAACATGATGAACACTCCAAGTGACATAAGGCATCTGGGCCAGTGGCGCAATGGATAACGCGTCTGACTACGGATCAGAAGATTGTAGGTTCGACTCCTACCTGGTTCGTTTAAGTTGCCGTGATCGTATAGTGGTTAGTACTCTGCGTTGTGGCCGCAGCAACCCTGGTTTGAATCCGGGTCATGGCATTTTCATTTTATTTCTCACACATCGATTTCTTTACAATATTG
The DNA here is from genome assembly GCF_028390025.1 of Pseudophryne corroboree. Classification (NCBI taxonomy): domain Eukaryota; kingdom Metazoa; phylum Chordata; class Amphibia; order Anura; family Myobatrachidae; genus Pseudophryne; species Pseudophryne corroboree. The sequence goes on from NC_086449.1 coordinate 97,305,979, forward strand.
AAGGTAAGGACAATTGAAGAAACTAAGCAGATTCTTTGAATGTGCTTGCACAATTTGTCTATACTGCTTATTGTGAAGCTATCTTTCCATACTTTGAATCATTTCTTGATCATTTCTTTGTGAATCATTTTCTTGAAATCTGGAAAGCTGACATAAATTCCTGAATACAGGAAACTCAAATGAATGGACTCTGAGCAAGTTCATCACAGGCTGAAAAGATCATTTTGCAGTCACAAAGAAATTTGTTTGTGAGATGTTTATGGGAAATAAGCCCTGCAGCAAGTGTACAGTCAACTCTCAAAATTTGATTCTGTATATACTTCAATAACCATCAAAGCTTGAAACAGGTTCAAAAACATGATGAACACTCCAAGTGGCATAAGACAGCTGGGCCAGTGGCGCAATGGATAATGCGTCTGACTACGGATCAGAAGATTGAAAGTTCGACTCCTACCTGGCTCGTTTAAGTTGCCGTGATCGTATAGTGGTTAGTACTCTGCGTTGTGGCCGCAGCAACCCCGGTTCGAATCCGGGTCACGGCATTTTCATTTTATTTCTCGCACATCCATTTCTTTACAATATTGAAGGTAAGGACAATTGAAGAAACTAAACAGATTCTTTGAATGTGCTTGCACAATTTGTCTTTACTGCTTATTGTGAAGCTATCTTTCCATACTTTGAATCATTTCTTGATCATTTCTTTGTGAATCATTTTCTTGAAATCTGGAAAGCTGACATAAATTCCTGAATACAAGAAACTCAAATGAATGGACTCTGAGCAAGTTCATCACAGGCTGAAAAGATCATTTTGCAGTCACAAAGAAAATTGTTTGTGAGATGTTTATGGGAAATAAGCCCTGCAGCAAGTGTACAGTCAACTCTCAAAATTTGATTCTGTATATACTTCAATAACCATCAAAGCTTGAAACAGGTTCAAAAACATGATGAACACTCCAAGTGACATAAGACATATGGGCCAGTAACGCAATGGATAACGCGTCTGACTACGGATCAGAAGATTGTAGGTTCGACTCCTACCTGGTTTGTTTAAGTTGCCGTGATCGTATAGTGGTTAGTACTCTGCGTTGTGGCCGCAGCAACCCTGGTTTGAATCCGGGTCATGGCATTTTCATTTTATTTCTCACACATCCATTTCTTTACAATATTGAAGGTAAGGACAATTGGAGAAACTAAGCAGATTCTTTGAATGTGCTTGCACAATTTGTCTTTACTGCTTATTGTAAAGCTATCTTTCCATACTTTGAATCATTTCTTGATCATTTCTTTGTGAATCATTTTCTTGAAATCTGGAAAGCTGACATAAATTCCTGAATACAGGAAACTCAAATGAATGGACTCTGAGCAAGTTCATCACAGGCTGAAAAGATAATTTTGCAGTCACAAAGAAAATTGTTTGTGAGATGTTTATGGGAAATAAGCCCTGCAGCAAGTGTACAGTCAACTCTCAAAATTTGATTCTGTATATACTTCAATAACCATCGAAGCTTGAAACAGGTTCAAAAACATGATGAACACTCCAAGTGACATAAGACTTCTGGGCCAGTGGCGCAATGGATAACGCGTCTGACTACGGATCAGAAGATTGTAGGTTCGACTCCTACCTGGTTCGTTTAAGTAGCCGTGATCGTATAGTGGTTAGTACTCTGCGTTGTGGCCGCAGCAACCCTGGTTTGAATCTGGGTCACGGCATTTTCATTTTATTTCTCACACATCCATTTCTTTACAATATTGAAGGTAAGGACAGTTGAAGAAACTAAGCAGATTATTTGAATGTGCCTGCACAATTTGTCTTTACTGCTTATTGTGAAGCTATCTTTCCATACTTTGAATCATTTCTTGATCATTTCTTTGTGAATCATTTTCTTGAAATCTGGAAAGCTGACATAAATTCCTGAATACAGGAAACTCAAATGAATTGACTCTGAGCAAGTTCATCACAGGCTGAAAAGATCATTTTGCAGTCACAAAGAAAATTGTTTGTGAGATGTTTATGGGAAATAAGCCCTGCAGCAAGTGTACAGTCAACTCTCAAAATTTGATTCTGTATATACTTGAATAACCATCAAAGCTTGAAACAGGTTCAAAAACATGATGAACACTCCAAGTGGCATAAGACAGCTGGGCCAGTGGCGCAATGGATAACGCGTCTGACTACGGATCAGAAGATTGTAGGTTCGACTCCTACCTGGCTCGTTTAAGTTGCTGTGATCGTAAAGTGGTTAGTACTCTGCATTGTGGCCGCAGCAACCCCAGTTTGAATCCGGGTCACGGCATTTTCATTTTATTTCTCACACATCCATTTCTTTACAATATTGAAGGTAAGGACAATTGAAGAAACTAAGCAGATTCTTTGAATGTGCTTGCACAATTTGTCTTTACTGCTTATTGTGAAGCTATCTTTCCATACTTTGAATCATTTCTTGATCATTTCTTTGTGAATCATTTTCTTGAAATCTGGAAAGCTGACATAAATTCCTGAATATAGGAAACTCAAATGAATGGACTCTGAGCAAGTTCATCACATGCTGAAAAGATCATTTTGCAGTCACAAAGAAAATTGTTTGTGAGATGTTTATGGGAAATAAACCCTGCAGCAAGTGTACAGTCAACTCTCAAAATTTGATTCTGTATATACTTCAATAACCATCAAAGCTTGAAACAGGTTCAAAAACATGATGAACACTCCAAGTGGCATAAGACAGCTGGGCCAGTGGAGCAATGGATAACGCGTCTGACTACGGATCAGAAGATTGTAGGTTCGACTCCTACCTTGCTCGTTTAAGTTGCCGTGATCGTATAGTGGTTAGTACTCTGCGTTGTGGTCGCAGCAACCCCGGATCGAATCCGGGTCACGGCATTTTCATTTTATTTCTCACACATCCATTTCTTTACAATATTGAAGGTAAGGACAATTGAAGAAACTAAGCAGATTCTTTGAATGTGCTTGCACAATTTGTCTTTACTGCTTATTGTGAAGCTATCTTTCCATACTTTGAATCATTTCTTGATCATTTCTTTGTGAATCATTTTCTTGAAATCTGGAAAGCTGACATAAATTCCTGAATACAGGAAACTCAAATGAATTGACTCTGAGCAAGTTCATCACAGGCTGAAAAAATCATTTTGCAGTCACAAAGAAAATTGTTTGTGAGATGTTTATGGGAAATAAGCCCTGCAGCAAGTGTACAGTCAACTCTCAAAATTTGATTATGTATATACTTCAATAACCATCAAAGCTTGAAACAGGTTCAAAAACATGATGAACACTCCAAGTGGCATAAGACAGCTGGGCCAGTGGCGCAATGGATAAGGCGTCTGACTACAGATCAGAAGATTGAAGGTTCAACTCCTACCTGGCTCGTTTAAGTTGCCGTGATCGTATAGTGGTTAGTACTCTGCGTTGTGGCCGCAGCAACCCTGGTTCGAATCTGGGTCACGGCATTTTCATTTTATTTCTCACACATCCATTTCTTTACAATATTGAAGGTAAGGACAATTGAAGAAACTAAGTAGATTCTTTGAATGTGCTTGCACAATTTGTCTTTACTGCTTATTGTGAAGCTATCTTTCCATACTTTGAATCATTTCTTGATCATTTCTTTGTGAATCATTTTCTTGAAATCTGGAAAGCTGACATAAATTCCTGAATACAGGAAACTCAAATGAATGGACTCTGAGCAACTTCATCACAGGCTGAAAAGATCATTTTGCAGTCACAAAGAAAATTGTTTGTGAGATGTTTATGGGAAATAAGCCCTGCAGCAAGTGTACAGTCAACTCTCAGACTTTGATTCTGTATATACTTCAATAACCATCAAAGCTTGAAACAGGTTCAAAAACATGATGAACACTCCAAGAGGCATAAGGCAGCTGGGCCAGTGGCGCAATGGATAACGCGTCTGACTACGGATCAGAAGATTGTAGGTTCGACTCCTACCTGGCTCGTTTAAGTTGCCGTGATCGTATAGTGGTTAGTACTCTGCGTTGTGGCCGCAGCAACCCTGGTTCGAACCCAGGTCACGGCATTTTCATTTTATTTCTCACACATCGATTTCTTTACAATATTGAAGGTAAGGACAATTGAAGAAACTAAGCAGATTCTTTGAATGTGCTTGCACAATTTGTCTTTACTGCTTATTGTGAAGCTATCTTTCCATACTTTGAATCATTTCTTGATCATTTCTTTGTGAATCATTTTCTTGAAATCTGGAAAGCTGACATAAATTCCTGAATACAGGAAACTCAAATGAATGGACTCTGAGCAAGTTCATCACAGGCTGAAAAGATAATTTTGCAGTCACAAAGAAAATTGTTTGTGAGATGTTTATGGGAAATAAGCCCTGCAGCAAGTGTACAGTCAACTCTCAAAATTTGATTCTGTATATACTTCAATAACCATCAAAGCTTGAAACAGGTTCAAAAACATGATGAACACTTCAAGTGGCATAAGACATCTGGGCCTGTGGCGCAATGGATAAAGCGTCTGACTACGGATCAGAAGATTGTAGGTTTGTCTCCTACCTGGTTCGTTTAAGTTGCCGTGATCGTATAGTGGTTAGTACTCTGCGTTGTAGCCGCAGCAACCCTGGTTCGAATCCGGGTCACGGCATTTTCATTTTATTTCTCACACATCCATTTCATTACAATAATGAAGGTAAGGACAATTGAAGAAACTAAGCAGATTCTTTGAATGTGCTTGCACAATTTGTCTTTACTGCTTATTGTGAAGCTATCTTTCCATACTTTGAATCATTTCTTGATCATTTCTTTGTGAATCATTTTCTTGAAATCTGGAAAGCTGACATAAATTCCTGAATACAGGAAACTCAAATGAATTGACTCTGAGCAAGTTCATCACAGGCTGAAAAGATCATTTTGCAGTCACAAAGAAAATTGTTTGTGAGATTTTTATGGGAAATAAGCCCTGCAGCAAGTGTACAGTCAACTCTCAAAATTTGATTCTGTATATACTTCAATAACCATCAAAGCTTGAAATAGTTCAAAAACATGATGAACACTCCAAGTGGCATAAGACAGCTGGGCCAGTGGCGCAATGGATAACGCGTCTGACTATGGATCAGAAGATTGTAGGTTTGACTCTTACCTAGCTAGTTTAAGTTTCCGTGATTGTATAGTGGTTAGTACTCTGCGTTGTGGCCGCAGCAATCCGGGTCACAGCATTTTCATTTTATTTCTCACACATCCATTTCTTTACAATATTGAAGGTAAGGACAATTGAAGAAACTAAGCAGATTCTTTGAATGTGCTTGCACAATTTGTCTTTACTGCTTATTGTGAAGCTATCTTTCCATACTTTGAATCATTTCTTGATCATTTCTTTGTGAATCATTTTCTTGAAATCTGGAAAGCTGACATAAATTCCTGAATACAGGAAACTCAAATGAATTGACTCTGAGCAAGTTCATCACAGGCTGAAAAGATCATTTTGCAGTCACAAAGAAAATTGTTTGTGAGATGTTTATGGGAAATAAGCCCTGCAGCAAGTGTACAGTCAACTCTCAAAATTTGATTCTGTATATACTTCAATAACCATCAAAGCTTGAAATAGTTCAAAAACATAATGAACACTCCAAGTGGCATAAGACAGCTGGGCCAGTGGCGCAATGGATAACGCGTCTGATTACGGATCAGAAGATTGTAGGTTCGACTCCTACCTGGCTCGTTTAAGTTGCCGTGATCTTATAGTGGTTAGTACTCTGCGTTTTGGCTGCAGCAGCCCCGGTTCGAATCCGGGTCACGGCATTTTCATTTTTATTTCTCACACATCCATTTCTTTACAATATTGAAGGTAAGGACAATTGAAGAAACTAAGCAGATTCTTTGAATGTGCTTGCACAATTTGTCTTTACTGCTTATTGTAAAGCTATCTTTCCATACTTTGAATCATTTCTTGATCATTTCTTTGTGAATCATTTTCTTGAAATCTGGAAAGCTGACATAAATTCCTGAATACAGGAAACTAAAATGAATGGACTCTGAGCAAGTTCATCACAGGCTGAAAAGATCATTTTGCAGTCACAAAAAAAATTGTTTGTGAGATGTTTATGGGAAATAAGCCCTGCAGCAAGTGTACAGTCAACTCTCAGATTTTGATTCTGTATATACTTCAATAACCATCAAAGCTTGAAACAGGTTCAAAAACATGATGAACACTCCAAGAGGCATAAGGCAGCTGGGCCAGTGGCGCAATGGGTAACGCGTCTGACTACGGATTAGAAGATTGTAGGTTCGACTCCTACCTGGCTCGTTTAAGTTGCCGTGATCGTATAGTGGTTAGTACTCTGCATTGTGGCTGCAGCAACCCCGGTTCGAATCCGGGTCACGGCATTTTCATTTTATTTCTCGCACATCCATTTCTTTACAATATTGAAGGTAAGGACAATTGAAGAAACTAAGTAGATTCTTTGAATGTGCTTGCATAATTTGTCTTTACTGCTTATTGTGAAGCTATCTTTCCATACTTTGAATCATTTCTTGATCATTTCTTTGTGAATCATTTTCTTGAAATCTGGAAAGCTGACATAAATTCCTGAATACAGGAAACTAAAATGAATGGACTCTGAGCAAGTTCATCACAGGCTGAAAAGATCATTTTGCAGTCACAAAAAAAATTGTTTGTGAGATGTTTATGGGAAATAAGCCCTGCAGCAAGTGTACAGTCAACTCTCAAAATTTGATTCTGTATATACTTCAATAACCATCAAAGCTTGAAACAGGTTCAAAAACATGATGAACACTCCAAGTGGCATAAGACAGCTGGGCCAGTGGCGCAATGGATAATGCGTCTGACTACGGATCAGAAGATTGAAAGTTCGACTCCTACCTGGCTTGTTTAAGTTGCCGTGATCGTATAGTGGTTAGTACTCTGCGTTGTGGCCGCAGCAACCCCGGTTCGAATCCGGGTCACGGCATTTTCATTTTATTTCTCGCACATCCATTTCTTTACAATATTGAAGGTAAGGACAATTGAAGAAACTAAGTAGATTCTTTGAATGTGCTTGCACAATTTGTCTTTACTGCTTATTGTGAAGCTATCTTTCCATACTTTGAATCATTTCTTGATCATTTCTTTGTGAATCATTTTCTTGAAATCTGGAAAGCTGACATAAATTCCTGAATACAGGAAACTCAAATGAATGGACTCTGAGCAAGTTCATCACAGGCTGAAAAGATCATTTTGCAGTCACAAAGAAAATTGTTTGTGAGATGTTTATGGGAAATAAGCCCTGCAGCAAGTGTACAGTCAACTCTCAAAATTTGATTCTGTATATACTTCAATAACCATCAAAGCTTGAAACAGGTTCAAAAACATGATGAACACTCCAAGTGACATAAGGCATCTGGGCCAGTGGCGCAATGGATAACGCGTCTGACTACGGATCAGAAGATTGTAGGTTCGACTCCTACCTGGTTCGTTTAAGTTGCCGTGATCGTATAGTGGTTAGTACTCTGCGTTGTGGCCGCAGCAATCAGGGTCACAGCATTTTCATTTTATTTCTCACACATCCATTTCTTTACAATATTGAAGGTAAGGACAATTGAAGAAACTAAGCAGATTCTTTGAATGTGCTTGCACAATTTGTCTTTACTGCTTATTGTGAAGCTATCTTTCCATACTTTGAATCATTTCTTGATCATTTCTTTGTGAATCATTTTCTTGAAATCTGGAAAGCTGACATAAATTCCTGAATACAGGAAACTCAAATGAATTGACTCTGAGCAAGTTCATCACAGGCTGAAAAGATCATTTTGCAGTCACAAAGAAAATTGTTTGTGAGATGTTTATGGGAAATAAGCCCTGCAGCAAGTGTACAGTCAACTCTCAAAATTTGATTCTGTATATACTTCAATAACCATCAAAGCTTGAAATAGTTCAAAAACATGATGAACACTCCAAGTGGCATAAGACAGCTGGGCCAGTGGCGCAATGGATAACGCGTCTGACTACGGATCAGAAGATTGTAGGTTCGACTCCTACCTGGCTCGTTTAAGTTGCCGTGATCGTATAGTGGTTAGTACTCTGCGTTGTGGCCGCAGCAGCCCCGGTTCGAATCCGGGTCACGGCATTTTCATTTTATTTCTCACACATCCATTTCTTTACAATATTGAAGGTAAGGACAATTGAAGAAACTAAGCAGATTCTTTGAATGTGCTTGCACAATTTGTCTTTACTGCTTATTGTGAAGCTATCTTTCCATACTTTGAATCATTTCTTTGTGAATCATTTTCTTGAAATCTGGAAAGCTGACATAAATTCCTGAATACAGGAAACTAAAATGAATGGACTCTGAGCAAGTTCATCACAGGCTGAAAAGATCATTTTGCAGTCACAAAAAAAATTGTTTGTGAGATGTTTATGGGAAATAAGCCCTGCAGCAAGTGTACAGTCAACTCTCAGATTTTGATTCTGTATATACTTCAATAACCATCAAAGCTTGAAACAGGTTCAAAAACATGATGAACACTCCAAGAGGCATAAGGCAGCTGGGCCAGTGGCGCAATGGATAACGCGTCTGACTACGGATTAGAAGATTGTAGGTTCGACTCCTACCTGGCTCGTTTAAGTTGCCGTGATCGTATAGTGGTTAGTACTCTGCGTTGTGGCCGCAGCAACCCCGGTTCGAATCCGGGTCACGGCATTTTCATTTTATTTCTCGCACATCCATTTCTTTACAATATTGAAGGTAAGGACAATTGAAGAAACTAAGTAGATTCTTTGAATGTGCTTGCATAATTTGTCTTTACTGCTTATTGTGAAGCTATCTTTCCATACTTTGAATCATTTCTTGATCATTTCTTTGTGAATCATTTTCTTGAAATCTGGAAAGCTGACATAAATTCCTGAATACAGGAAACTAAAATGAATGGACTCTGAGCAAGTTCATCACAGGCTGAAAAAATCATTTTGCAGTCACAAAAAAAATTGTTTGTGAGATGTTTATGGGAAATAAGCCCTGCAGCAAGTGTACAGTCAACTCTCAAAATTTGATTCTGTATATACTTCAATAACCATCAAAGCTTGAAACAGGTTCAAAAACATGATGAACACTCCAAGTGGCATAAGACAGCTGGGCCAGTGGCGCAATGGATAATGCGTCTGACTACGGATCAGAAGATTGAAAGTTCGACTCCTACCTGGCTCGTTTAAGTTGCCGTGATCGTATAGTGGTTAGTACTCTGCGTTGTGGCCGCAGCAACTCCGGTTCGAATCCGGGTCACGGCATTTTCATTTTATTTCTCGCACATCCATTTCTTTACAATATTGAAGGTAAGGACAATTGAAGAAACTAAGTAGATTCTTTGAATGTGCTTGCACAATTTGTCTTTACTGCTTATTGTGAAGCTATCTTTCCATACTTTGAATCATTTCTTGATCATTTCTTTGTGAATCATTTTCTTGAAATCTGGAAAGCTGACATAAATTCCTGAATACAGGAAACTCAAATGAATGGACTCTGAGCAAGTTCATCACAGGCTGAAAAGATCATTTTGCAGTCACAAAGAAAATTGTTTGTGAGATGTTTATGGGAAATAAGCCCTGCAGCAAGTGTACAGTCAACTCTCAAAATTTGATTCTGTATATACTTCAATAACCATCAAAGCTTGAAACAGGTTCAAAAACATGATGAACACTCCAAGTGACATAAGGCATCTGGGCCAGTGGCGCAATGGATAACGCGTCTGACTACGGATCAGAAGATTGTAGGTTCGACTCCTACCTGGTTCGTTTAAGTTGCCGTGATCGTATAGTGGTTAGTACTCTGCGTTGTGGCCGCAGCAACCCTGGTTTGAATCCGGGTCATGGCATTTTCATTTTATTTCTCACACATCGATTTCTTTACAATATTGAAGGTAAGGACAATTGAAGAAACTAAGCAGATTCTTTGAATGTGCTTGCACAATTTGTCTATACTGCTTATTGTGAAGCTATCTTTCCATACTTTGAATCATTTCTTGATCATTTCTTTGTGAATCATTTTCTTGAAATCTGGAAAGCTGACATAAATTCCTGAATACAGGAAACTCAAATGAATGGACTCTGAGCAAGTTCATCACAGGCTGAAAAGATCATTTTGCAGTCACAAAGAAATTTGTTTGTGAGATGTTTATGGGAAATAAGCCCTGCAGCAAGTGTACAGTCAACTCTCAAAATTTGATTCTGTATATACTTCAATAACCATCAAAGCTTGAAACAGGTTCAAAAACATGATGAACACTCCAAGTGGCATAAGACAGCTGGGCCAGTGGCGCAATGGATAATGCGTCTGACTACGGATCAGAAGATTGAAAGTTCGACTCCTACCTGGCTCGTTTAAGTTGCCGTGATCGTATAGTGGTTAGTACTCTGCGTTGTGGCCGCAGCAACCCCGGTTCGAATCCGGGTCACGGCATTTTCATTTTATTTCTCGCACATCCATTTCTTTACAATATTGAAGGTAAGGACAATTGAAGAAACTAAACAGATTCTTTGAATGTGCTTGCACAATTTGTCTTTACTGCTTATTGTGAAGCTATCTTTCCATACTTTGAATCATTTCTTGATCATTTCTTTGTGAATCATTTTCTTGAAATCTGGAAAGCTGACATAAATTCCTGAATACAAGAAACTCAAATGAATGGACTCTGAGCAAGTTCATCACAGGCTGAAAAGATCATTTTGCAGTCACAAAGAAAATTGTTTGTGAGATGTTTATGGGAAATAAGCCCTGCAGCAAGTGTACAGTCAACTCTCAAAATTTGATTCTGTATATACTTCAATAACCATCAAAGCTTGAAACAGGTTCAAAAACATGATGAACACTCCAAGTGACATAAGACATATGGGCCAGTAACGCAATGGATAACGCGTCTGACTACGGATCAGAAGATTGTAGGTTCGACTCCTACCTGGTTTGTTTAAGTTGCCGTGATCGTATAGTGGTTAGTACTCTGCGTTGTGGCCGCAGCAACCCTGGTTTGAATCCGGGTCATGGCATTTTCATTTTATTTCTCACACATCCATTTCTTTACAATATTGAAGGTAAGGACAATTGGAGAAACTAAGCAGATTCTTTGAATGTGCTTGCACAATTTGTCTTTACTGCTTATTGTAAAGCTATCTTTCCATACTTTGAATCATTTCTTGATCATTTCTTTGTGAATCATTTTCTTGAAATCTGGAAAGCTGACATAAATTCCTGAATACAGGAAACTCAAATGAATGGACTCTGAGCAAGTTCATCACAGGCTGAAAAGATAATTTTGCAGTCACAAAGAAAATTGTTTGTGAGATGTTTATGGGAAATAAGCCCTGCAGCAAGTGTACAGTCAACTCTCAAAATTTGATTCTGTATATACTTCAATAACCATCGAAGCTTGAAACAGGTTCAAAAACATGATGAACACTCCAAGTGACATAAGACTTCTGGGCCAGTGGCGCAATGGATAACGCGTCTGACTACGGATCAGAAGATTGTAGGTTCGACTCCTACCTGGTTCGTTTAAGTAGCCGTGATCGTATAGTGGTTAGTACTCTGCGTTGTGGCCGCAGCAACCCTGGTTTGAATCTGGGTCACGGCATTTTCATTTTATTTCTCACACATCCATTTCTTTACAATATTGAAGGTAAGGACAGTTGAAGAAACTAAGCAGATTATTTGAATGTGCCTGCACAATTTGTCTTTACTGCTTATTGTGAAGCTATCTTTCCATACTTTGAATCATTTCTTGATCATTTCTTTGTGAATCATTTTCTTGAAATCTGGAAAGCTGACATAAATTCCTGAATACAGGAAACTAAAATGAATTGACTCTGAGCAAGTTCATCACAGGCTGAAAAGATCATTTTGCAGTCACAAAGAAAATTGTTTGTGAGATGTTTATGGGAAATAAGCCCTGCAGCAAGTGTACAGTCTACTCTCAAAATTTGATTCTGTATATACTTCAATAACCATCAAAGCTTGAAATAGTTCAAAAACATGATGAACACTCCAAGTGGCATAAGACAGCTGGGCCAGTGGCGCAATGGATAATGCGTCTGACTACGGATCAGAAGATTGTGGGTTCGACTCTTACCTGGCTCGTTTAAGTTTCCGTGATTGTATAGTGGTTAGTACTCTGCGTTGTGGCCGCAGCAACCCTGGTTCGAATCCGAGTCACAGCATTTTCATTTTATTTCTCACACATCCATTTCTTTACAATATTGAAGGTAAGGACAATTGAAGAAACTAAGCAGATTCTATGAATGTGCTTGCACAATTTGTCTTTACTGCTTATTGTGAAGCTATCTTTCCATACTTTGAATCATTTCTTGATCATTTCTTTGTGAATCATTTTCTTGAAATCTGGAAAGCTGACATAAATTCCTGAATACAGGAAACTCAAATGAATGGACTCTGAGCAAGTTCATCACAGGCTGAAAAGATCATTTTGCAGTCACAAAGAAAATTGTTTGTGAGATGTTTATGGGAAATAAGCCCTGCAGCAATTGTACAGTCAACTCTCACAATTTGATTCTGTATATACTTCAATAACCATCAAAGCTTGAAACAGGTTCAAAAACATGATGAACACTCCAAGTGGCATAAGACAGCTGGGCCAGTGGCGCAATGGATAACGCGTCTGACTACAGATCAGAAGATTGAAGGTTCAACTCCTACCTGGCTCGTTTAAGTTGCCGTGATCATATAGTGGTTAGTACTCTGCGTTGTGGTTGCAGCAACCCCGGTTCGAATCTAGGTCACGGCATTTTTATTTTATTTCTCACACATCCATTTCTTTACAATATTGAAGGTAAGGACAATTGAAGAAACTAAGTAAATTCTTTGAATGTGCTTGCACAATTTGTCTTTACTGCTTATTGTGAAGCTATCTTTCCATACTTTGAATCATTTCTTGATCATTTCTTTGTGAATCATTTTCTTGAAATCTGGAAAGCTGACATAAATTCCTGAATACAGGAAACTCAAATGAATGGACTCTGAGCAATTTCATCACAGGCTGAAAAGATCATTTTGCAGTCACAAAGAAAATTGTTTGTGAGATGTTTATGGGAAATAAGCCCTGCAGCAATTGTACAGTCAACTCTCACAATTTGATTCTGTATATACTTCAATAACCATCAAAGCTTGAAACAGGTTCAAAAACATGATGAACACTCCAAGTGGCATAAGACAGCTGGGCCAGTGGCGCAATGGATAACGCGTCTGACTACAGATCAGAAGATTGAAGGTTCAACTCCTACCTGGCTCGTTTAAGTTGCCGTGATCATATAGTGGTTAGTACTCTGCGTTGTGGTTGCAGCAACCCCGGTTCGAATCTAGGTCACGGCATTTTTATTTTATTTCTCACACATCCATTTCTTTACAATATTGAAGGTAAGGACAATTGAAGAAACTAAGTAAATTCTTTGAATGTGCTTGCACAATTTGTCTTTACTGCTTATTGTGAAGCTATCTTTCCATACTTTGAATCATTTCTTGATCATTTCTTTGTGAATCATTTTCTTGAAATCTGGAAAGCTGACATAAATTCCTGAATACAGGAAACTCAAATGAATGGACTCTGAGCAAGTTCATCACAGGCTGAAAAGATCATTTTGCAGTCACAAAGAAAATTGTTTGTGAGATGTTTATGGGAAATAAGCCCTGCAGCAAGTGTACAGTCAACTCTCAAAATTTGATTCTGTATATACTTCAATAACCATCAAAGCTTGAAACAGGTTCAAAAACATGATGAACACTCCAAGTGACATAAGGCATCTGGGCCAGTGGCGCAATGGATAACGCGTCTGACTACGGATCAGAAGATTGTAGGTTCGACTCCTACCTGGTTCGTTTAAGTTGCCGTGATCGTATAGTGGTTAGTACTCTGCGTTGTGGCCGCAGCAACCCTGGTTTGAATCCGGGTCATGGCATTTTCATTTTATTTCTCACACATCCATTTCTTTACAATATTGAAGGTAAGGACAATTGAAGAAACTAAGCAGATTCTTTGAATGTGCTTGCACAATTTGTCTATACTGCTTATTGTGAAGCTATCTTTCCATACTTTGAATCATTTCTTGATCATTTCTTTGTGAATCATTTTCTTGAAATCTGGAAAGCTGACATAAATTCCTGAATACAGGAAACTCAAATGAATGGACTCTGAGCAAGTTCATCACAGGCTGAAAAGATCATTTTGCAGTCACAAAGAAATTTGTTTGTGAGATGTTTATGGGAAATAAGCCCTGCAGCAAGTGTACAGTCAACTCTCAAAATTTGATTCTGTATATACTTCAATAACTATCAAAGCTTGAAACAGGTTCAAAAACATGATGAACACTCCAAGTGGCATAAGACAGCTGGGCCAGTGGCGCAATGGATAATGCGTCTGACTACGGATCAGAAGATTGAAAGTTCGACTCCTACCTGGCTCGTTTAAGTTGCCGTGATCGTATAGTGGTTAGTACTCTGCGTTGTGGCCGCAGCAACCCCGGTTCGAATCCGGGTCACGGCATTTTCATTTTATTTCTCGCACATCCATTTCTTTACAATATTGAAGGTAAGGACAATTGAAGAAACTAAACAGATTCTTTGAATGTGCTTGCACAATTTGTCTTTACTGCTTATTGTGAAGCTATCTTTCCATACTTTGAATCATTTCTTGATCATTTCTTTGTGAATCATTTTCTTGAAATCTGGAAAGCTGACATAAATTCCTGAATACAAGAAACTCAAATGAATGGACTCTGAGCAAGTTCATCACAGGCTGAAAAGATCATTTTGCAGTCACAAAGAAAATTGTTTGTGAGATGTTTATGGGAAATAAGCCCTGCAGCAAGTGTACAGTCAACTCTCAAAATTTGATTCTGTATATACTTCAATAACCATCAAAGCTTGAAACAGGTTCAAAAACATGATGAACACTCCAAGTGACATAAGACATATGGGCCAGTAACGCAATGGATAACGCGTCTGACTACGGATCAGAAGATTGTAGGTTCGACTCCTACCTGGTTTGTTTAAGTTGCCGTGATCGTATAGTGGTTAGTACTCTGCGTTGTGGCCGCAGCAACCCTGGTTTGAATCCGGGTCATGGCATTTTCATTTTATTTCTCACACATCCATTTCTTTACAATATTGAAGGTAAGGACAATTGGAGAAACTAAGCAGATTCTTTGAATGTGCTTGCACAATTTGTCTTTACTGCTTATTGTAAAGCTATCTTTCCATACTTTGAATCATTTCTTGATCATTTCTTTGTGAATCATTTTCTTGAAATCTGGAAAGCTGACATAAATTCCTGAATACAGGAAACTCAAATGAATGGACTCTGAGCAAGTTCATCACAGGCTGAAAAGATAATTTTGCAGTCACAAAGAAAATTGTTTGTGAGATGTTTATGGGAAATAAGCCCTGCAGCAAGTGTACAGTCAACTCTCAAAATTTGATTCTGTATATACTTCAATAACCATCGAAGCTTGAAACAGGTTCAAAAACATGATGAACACTCCAAGTGACATAAGACTTCTGGGCCAGTGGCGCAATGGATAACGCGTCTGACTACGGATCAGAAGATTGTAGGTTCGACTCCTACCTGGTTCGTTTAAGTTGCCGTGATCGTATAGTGGTTAGTACTCTGCGTTGTGGCCGCAGCAACCCTGGTTTGAATCTGGGTCACGGCATTTTCATTTTATTTCTCACACATCCATTTCTTTACAATATTGAAGGTAAGGACAATTGAAGAAACTAAGCAGATTCTATGAATGTGCTTGCACAATTTGTCTTTACTGCTTATTGTGAAGCTATCTTTCCATACTTTGAATCATTTCTTGATCATTTCTTTGTGAATCATTTTCTTGAAATCTGGAAAGCTGACATAAATTCCTGAATACAGGAAACTCAAATGAATGGACTCTGAGCAAGTTCATCACAGGCTGAAAAGATCATTTTGCAGTCACAAAGAAAATTGTTTGTGAGATGTTTATGGGAAATAAGCCCTGCAGCAATTGTACAGTCAACTCTCACAATTTGATTCTGTATATACTTCAATAACCATCAAAGCTTGAAACAGGTTCAAAAACATGATGAACACTCCAAGTGGCATAAGACAGCTGGGCCAGTGGCGCAATGGATAACGCGTCTGACTACAGATCAGAAGATTGAAGGTTCAACTCCTACCTGGCTCGTTTAAGTTGCCGTGATCATATAGTGGTTAGTACTCTGCGTTGTGGTTGCAGCAACCCCGGTTCGAATCTAGGTCACGGCATTTTTATTTTATTTCTCACACATCCATTTCTTTACAATATTGAAGGTAAGGACAATTGAAGAAACTAAGTAAATTCTTTGAATGTGCTTGCACAATTTGTCTTTACTGCTTATTGTGAAGCTATCTTTCCATACTTTGAATCATTTCTTGATCATTTCTTTGTGAATCATTTTCTTGAAATCTGGAAAGCTGACATAAATTCCTGAATACAGGAAACTCAAATGAATGGACTCTGAGCAATTTCATCACAGGCTGAAAAGATCATTTTGCAGTCACAAAGAAAATTGTTTGTGAGATGTTTATGGGAAATAAGCCCTGCAGCAAGTGTACAGTCAACTCTCAGACTTTGATTCTGTATATACTTCAATAACCATCAAAGCTTGAAACAGGTTCAAAAACATGATGAACACTCCAAAAAGCATAAGGCAGTTGGGCCAGTGGCGCAATGGATAACACGTCTGACTACGGATCAGAAGATTGTAGGTTCGACTCCTTTCTGGCTCGTTTAATTTGCCATGATCGTATAGTGGTTAGTACTCTGCGTTGTGGCCGCAGCAATCCTGGTTCGAATCCAGGTCACAGCATTTTCATTTTATTTCTCACACATAGATTTCTTTACAATAATGAAGGTAAGGACAATTGAAGAAACTAAGCAGATTCTTTGAATGTGCTTGCACAATTTGTCTTTACTGCTTATTGTGAAGCTATCTTTCCATACTTTGAATCATTTCTTGATCATTTCTTTGTGAATCATTTTCTTGAAATCTGGAAAGCTGACATAAATTCCTGAATACAGGAAACTCAAATGAATTGACTCTGAGCAAGTTCATCACAGGCTGAAAAGATCATTTTGCAGTCACAAAGAAAATTGTTTGTGAGATGTTTATGGGAAATAAGCCCTGCAGCAAGTGTACAGTCAACTCTCAAAATTTGATTCTGTATATACTTCAACAACCATCTAAGCTTGAAACAGGTTCAAAAACATGATGAACACTCCAAGTGGCATGAGACAGCTGGGCCAGTGGCGCAATGGATAACGCGTCTGACTACGGATCAGAAGATTGTAGTATCGACTCCTACTTGGCTCGTTTAAGTTGCCGTGATCGTATAGTGGTTAGTACTCTGCATTGTGGCTGCAGCAACCCAGGTTCGATTCCGGGTCACAGCATTTTCATTTTATTTCTCACACATCCATTTCTTTACAATATTGAAGGTAAGGACAATTGAAGATACTAAGCAGATTCTTTGAATGTGCTTGCACAATTTGTCTTTACTGCTTATTGTGAAGCTATCTTTCCATACTTTGAATCATTTCTTGATCATTTCTTTGTGAATCATTTTCTTGAAATCTGGAAAGCTGACATAAATTCCTGAATACAGGAAACTCAAATGAATGGACTCTGAGCAAGTTCATCACAGGCTGAAAAGATCATTTTGCAGTCACAAAGAAAATTGTTTGTGAGATGTTTATGGGAAATAAGCCCTGCAGCAATTGTACAGTCAACTCTCAAAATTTAATTCTGTATATACTTCAACAACCATCTAAGCTTGAAACAGGTTCAAAAACATGATGAACACTCCAAGTGGCATGAGACAGCTGGGCCAGTGGCGCAATGGATAACGCGTCTGACTACGGATCAGAAGATTGTAGGATCGACTCCTACCTGGCTCGTTTAAGTTGCCGTGATCGTATAGTGGTTAGTACTCTGCGTTGTGGCCGCAGCAACCCTGGTTCGAATCCGGGTCACGGCATTTTCATTTTATTTCTCACACATCCATTTCTTTACAATATTGAAGGTAAGGACAATTGAAGAAACTAAGCAGATTCTTTGAATGTGCTTGCACAATTTGTCTTTACTGCTTATTGTGAAGCTATCTTTCCATACTTTGAATCATTTCTTTGTGAATCATTTTCTTGAAATCTGGAAAGCTGACATAAATTCCTGAATACAGGAAACTCAAATGAATGGACTCTGAGCAACTTCATCACAGGCTGAAAAGATCATTTTGCAGTCACAAAGAAAATTGTTTGTGAGATGTTTATGGGAAATAAGCCCTGCAGCAAGTGTACAGTCAACTCTCAGACTTTGATTCTGTATATACTTCAATAACCATCAAAGCTTGAAACAGGTTCATAAACATGATGAACACTCCAAGAGGCATAAGCCAGCTGGGCCAGTGGCGCAATGGATAACGCTTCTGACTACGGATCAGAAGATTGTAGGTTCGACTCCTACCTGGCTCGTTTAAGTTGCCGCGATCGTATAGTGGTTAGTACTCTGCGTTGTGGCCGCAGCAACCCTGGTTCGAACCCAGGTCACGGCATTTTCATTTTATTTCTCACACATCGATTTCTTTACAATATTGAAGGTAAGGACAATTGAAGAAACTGAGCAGATTCTTTGAATGTGCTTGCACAATTTGTCTTTACTGCTTATTGTGAAGCTATCTTTCCATACTTTGAATCATTTCTTGATCATTTCTTTGTGAATCATTTTCTTGAAATCTGGAAAGCTGACATAAATTCCTGAATACAGGAAACTCAAATGAATGGACTCTGAGCAAGTTCATCACAGGCTGAAAAGATCATTTTGCAGTCACAAAGAAAATTGTTTGTGAGATGTTTATGGGAAATAAGCCCTGCAGCAATTGTACAGTCAACTCTCAAAATTTGATTCTGTATATACTTGAATAACCATCAAAGCTTGAAACAGGTTCAAAAACATGATGAACACTCCAAGTGGCATAAGACAGCTGGGCCAGTGGCGCAATGGATAAGGCGTCTGACTACAGATCAGAAGATTGAAGGTTCAACTCCTACCTGGCTCGTTTAAGTTGCCGTGATCATATAGTGGTTAGTACTCTGCGTTGTGGCCGCAGCAACCCCGATTCGAATCTAGGTCACGGCATTTTTATTTTATATCTCACACATCCATTTCTTTACAATATTGAAGGTAAGGACAATTGAAGAAACTAAGTAAATTCTTTGAATGTGCTTGCACAATTTGTCTTTACTGCTTATTGTGAAACTATCTTTCCATACTTTGAATCATTTCTTGATCATTTCTTTGTGAATCATTTTCTTGAAATCTGGAAAACTGACATAAATTCCTGAATACAGGAAACTAAAATGAATGGACTCTGAGCAATTTCATCACAGGCTGAAAAGATCATTTTGCAGTCACAAAGAAAATTGTTTGTGAGATGTTTATGGGAAATAAGCCCTGCAGCAAGTGTACAGTCAACTCTCAGACTTTGATTCTGTATATACTTCAATAACCATCAAAGCTTGAAACAGGTTCAAAAACATGATGAACACTCCAAAAAGCATAAGGCAACTGGGCCAGTGGCGCAATGGATAACGCGTCTGACTACGGATCAGAAGATTGTAGGTTCGACTCCTACCTGGCTCGTTTAAGTTGCCGTGATCGTATAGTGGTTAGTACTCTGCGTTGTGGCCGCAGCAACCCTGGTTCGAATCCAGGTCACGGCATTTTCATTTTATTTCTCACACATCGATTTCTTTACAATATTGAAGGTAAGGACAATTGAAGAAACTAAGCAGATTCTTTGAATGTGCTTGCACAATTTGTCTTTACTGCTTATTGTGAAGCTATCTTTCCATACTTTGAATCATTTCTTGATCATTTCTTTGTGAATCATTTTCTTGAAATCTGGAAAGCTGACATAAATTCCTGAATACAGGAAACTCAAATGAATTGACTCTGAGCAAGTTCATCACAGGCTGAAAAGATCATTTTGCAGTCACAAAGAAAATTGTTTGTGAGATGTTTATGGGAAATAAGCCCTGCAGCAAGTGTACAGTCAACTCTCAAAATTTGATTCTGTATATACTTCAATAACCATCAAAGCTTGAAATAGTTCAAAAACATGATGAACACTCCAAGTGGCATAAGACAGCTGGGCCAGTGGCGCAATGGATAACGCGTCTGACTATGGATCAGAAGATTGTAGGTTCGACTCTTACCTGGCTTGTTTAAGTTTCCGTGATTGTATAGTGGTTAGTACTCTGCGTTGTGGCCGCAGCAACCCAGGTTCGAATCCGGGTCGCAGCATTTTCATTTTATTTCTCACACATCCATTTCTTTACAATATTGAAGGTAAGGACAATTGAAGAAACTAAGCAGATTCTTTGAATGTGCTTGCACAATTTGTCTTTACTGCTTATTGTGAAGCTATCTTTCCATACTTTGAATCATTTCTTGATCATTTCTTTGTGAATCATTTTCTTGAAATCTGGAAAGCAGACATAAATTCCTGAATACAGGAAACTAAAATGAATGGACTCTGAGCAAGTTCATCACAGGCTGAAGAGATCATTTTGCAGTCACAAAAAAAATTGTTTGTGAGATGTTTATGGGAAATAAGCCCTGCAGCAAGTGTACAGTCAACTCTCAGATTTTGATTCTGTATATACTTCAATAACCATCAAAGCTTGAAACAGGTTCAAAAACATGATGAACACTCCAAGAGGCATAATGCAGCTGGGCCAGTGGCGCAATGGATAATGCGTCTGACTTCGGATCAGAAGATTGTAGGTTTGACTCCTACCTGGCTTGTTTAAGTTGCCGTGATCGTATAGTGGTTAGTACTCTACGTTGTGGCCGCAGCAACCCTGGTTTGAATCCAGGTCACGGCATTTTCATTTTATTTCTCACACATCCATTTCTTTACAATACTGAAGGTAAGGACAATTGAAGAAACTAAGCAGATTCTTTTAATGTGCTTGCACAATTTGTCTATACTGCTTATTGTGAAGCTATCTTTCCATACTTTGAATCATTTCTTGATCATTTCTTTGTGAATCATTTTCTTGAAATCTGGAAAGCTGACATAAATTCCTGAATACAGGAAACTCAAATGAATGGACACTGAGCAAGTTCATCACAGGCTGAAAAGATCATTTTGCAGTCACAAAGAAAATTGTTTGTGAGATGTTTATGGGAAATAAGCCCTGCAGCAAGTGTACAGTCAACTCTCAAAATTTGATTCTGTATATACTTCAATAACCATCAAAGCTTGAAACAGGTTCAAAAACATGATGAACACTCCAAGTGGCATAAGACAGCTGGGCCAGTGGCGCAATGGATAATGCGTCTGAATACAGATCAGAAGATTGAAGGTTCGATTCCTACCTGGCTCGTTAAAGTTGCCGTGATCGTATAGTGGTTAGTACTCTGCGTTGTGGCCGCAGCAACCCTGGTTTGAATCCGGGTCATGGCATTTTCATTTTATTTCTCACACATCCATTTCTTTACAATATTGAAGGTAAGGACAATTGAAGAAACTAAGCAGATTCTTTGAATGTGCTTGCACAATTTGTCTTTACTGCTTATTGTAAAGCTATCTTTCCATACTTTGAATCATTTCTTGATCATTTCTTTGTGAATCATTTTCTTGAAATCTGGAAAGCTGACATAAATTCCTGAATACAGGAAACTAAAATGAATTGACTCTGAGCAAGTTCATCACAGGCTGAAAAGATCATTTTGCAGTCACAAAGAAAATTATTTGTGAGATGTTTATGGCAAATAAGCCCTGCAGCAAGTGTACAGTCTACTCTCAAAATTTGATTCTGTATATACTTCAATAACCATCAAAGCTTGAAATAGTTCAAAAACATGATGAACACTCCAAGTGGCATAAGACAGCTGGGCCAGTGGCGCAATGGATAACGCGTCTGACTACGGATCAGAAGATTGTAGGTTCGACTCTTACCTGGCTCGTTTAAGTTTCCGTGATTGTATAGTGGTTAGTACTCTGCGTTGTGGCCGCAGCAACCCCGGTTCGTATCCGGGTCACAGCATTTTCATTTTATTTCTCACACATCCATTTCTTTACAATATTGAAGGTAAGGACAATTGAAGAAACTAAGCAGATTCTTTGAATGTGCTTGCACAATTTGTCTTTACTGCTTATTGTGAAGCTATCTTTCCATACTTTGAATCATTTCTTGATCATTTCTTTGTGAATCATTTTCTTGAAATCTGGAAAGCTGACATAAATTCCTGAATACAGGAAACTCAAATGAATGGACTCTGAGCAAGTTCATCACAGGCTGAAAAGATCATTTTGCAGTCACAAAGAAAATTGTTTGTGAGATGTTTATGGGAAATAAGCCCTGCAGCAAGTGTACAGTCAACTCTCAAAATTTGATTCTGTATATACTTCAATAACCATCAAAGCTTGAAACAGGTTCAAAAACATGATGAACACTCCAAGTGGCATAAGACAGCTGGGCCAGTGGCGCAATGGATAATGCGTCTGACTACAGATCAGAAGATTGAAGGTTCGATTCCTACCTGGCTCGTTTAAGTTGCCGTGATCGTATAGTGGTTAGTACTCTGCGTTGTGGCCGCAGCAACCCTGGTTTGAATCCGGGTCATGGCATTTTCATTTTATTTCTCACACATCCATTTCTTTACAATATTGAAGGTAAGGACAATTGAAGAAACTAAGCAGATTCTTTGAATGTGCTTGCACAATTTGTCTTTACTGCTTATTGTAAAGCTATCTTTCCATACTTTGAATCATTTCTTGATCATTTCTTTGTGAATCATTTTCTTGAAATCTGGAAAGCTGACATAAATTCCTGAATACAGGAAACTAAAATGAATTGACTCTGAGCAAGTTCATCACAGGCTGAAAAGATCATTTTGCAGTCACAAAGAAAATTGTTTGTGAGATGTTTATGGCAAATAAGCCCTGCAGCAAGTGTACAGTCTACTCTCAAAATTTGATTCTGTATATACTTCAATAACCATCAAAGCTTGAAATAGTTCAAAAACATGATGAACACTCCAAGTGGCATAAGACAGCTGGGCCAGTGGCGCAATGGATAACGCGTCTGACTACGGATCAGAAGATTGTAGGTTCGACTCTTACCTGGCTCGTTTAAGTTTCCGTGATTGTATAGTGGTTAGTACTCTGCGTTGTGGCCGCAGCAACCCCGGTTCGAATCCAGGTCACGGCATTTTCATTTTATTTCTCACACATCCATTTCTTTACAATACTGAAGGTAAGGACAATTGAAGAAACTAAGCAGATTCTTTGAATGTGCTTGCACAATTTGTCTATACTGCTTATTGTGAAGCTATCTTTCCATACTTTGAATCATTTCTTGATCATTTCTTTGTGAATCATTTTCTTGAAATCTGGAAAGCTGACATAAAATCCTGAATACCGGAAACTCAAATGAATGGACTCTGAGCAAGTTCATCACAGGCTGAAAAGATCATTTTGCAGTCACAAAGAAAATTGTTTGTGAGATGTTTATGGGAAATAAGCCCTGCAGCAATTGTACAGTCAACTCTCAAAATTTGATTCTGTATATACTTCAACAACCATCTAAGCTTGAAACAGGTTCAAAAACATGATGAACACTCCAAGTGGCATGAGACAGCTGGGCCAGTGGCGCAATGGATGACACGTCTGACTACGGATCAGAAGATTGTAGGATCGACTCCTACCTGGCTCGTTTAAGTTGCCGTGATCGTATAGTGGTTAGTACTCTGCGTTGTGGCCGCAGCAACCCCGGTTCGAATCCGAGTCAAAGCATTTTCATTTTATTTCTCACACATCCATTTCTTTACAATATTGAAGGTAAGGACAATTGAAGAAACTAAGCAGATTCTGTGAATGTGCTTGCACAATTTGTCTTTACTGCTTATTGTGAAGCTATCTTTCCATACTTTGAATCATTTCTTTGTGAATCATTTTCTTGAAATCTGGAAAGCTGACATAAATTCCTGAATACAGGAAACTAAAATGAATGGACTCTGAGCAAGTTCATCACAGGCTGAAAAGATCATTTTGCAGTCACAAAGAAAATTGTTTGTGAGATGTTTTTGGGAAATAAGCCCTGCAGCAAGTGTACAGTCAACTCTCAGACTTTGATTCTGTATATACTTCAATAACCATCAAAGCTTGAAACAGGTTCAAAAACATGATGAACACTCCAAGAGGCATAAGGCAGCTGGGCCAGTGGCACAATGGATAACGCGTCTGACTACGGATCAGAAGATTGTAGGTTCGACTCCTACCTGGCTCGTTTAAGTTTCCGTGATTGTATAGTGGTTAGTACTCTGCGTTGTGGCCGCAGCAACCCAGGTTCGAATCTGGGTCACAGCATTTTCATTTTATTTCTCACACATCCATTTCTTTACAATATTGAAGGTAAGGACAATTGAAGAAACTAAGCAGATTCTTTGAATGTGCTTGCACAATTTGTCTTTACTGCTTATTGTGAAGCTATCTTTCCATACTTTGAATCATTTCTTGATCATTTCTTTGTAAATCATTTTCTTGAAATCTGGAAAGCTGACATAAATTCCTGAATACAGGAAACTCAAATGAATGGACTCTGAGCAAGTTCATCACAGGCTGAAAAGATCATTTTGCAGTCACAAAGAAAATTGTTTGTGAGATGTTTATGGGAAATAAGCCCTGCAGCAAGTGTACAGTCAACTCTCAAAATTTGATTCTGTATATACTTCAACAACCATCTAAGCTTGAAACAGGTTCAAAAACATGATGAACACTCCAAGTGGCATAAGACAGTTGGGCCAGTGGCGCAATGGATAACGCGTCTGACTACGGATCAGAAGATTGTAGGTTCGACACCTACCTGGCTCGTTTAAGTTGCCGTGATCATATAGTGGTTAGTACTCTGCGTTGTGGCCGCAGCAACCCTGGTTCGAATCCAAGTCACAGCATTTTCATTTTATTTCTCACACATCCATTTCTTTACAATATTGAAGGTAAGGACAATTGAAGAAACTAAGCAGATTCTTTGAATGTGCTTGCACAATTTGTCTTTACTGCTTATTGTGAAGCTATCTTTCCATACTTTGAATCATTTCTTTGTGAATCTTTTTCTTGAAATCTGGAAAGCTGACATAAATTCCTGAATACAGGAAACTTAAATGAATGGACTCTGAGCAAGTTCATCACAGGCTGAAAAGATCATTTTGCAGTCACAAAAAAAATTGTTTGTGAGATGTTTATGGGAAATAAGCCCTGCAGCAAGTGTACAGTCAACTCTCAGACTTTGATTCTGTATATACTTCAATAACCATCAAAGCTTGAAACAGGTTCAAAAACATGATGAACACTCCAAGTGGCATAAGGCAGCTGGGCCAGTGGTGCTATGGATGACGCGTCTGACTACGGATCAGAAGATTGTAGGTTCGACTCCTACCTGGCTTGTTTAAGTTGCCGTGATCGTATAGTGGTTAGTACTCTGCGTTGTGGCCGCAGCAACCCCGGTTCGAATCCAGGTCACGGCATTTTCATTTTATTTCTCACACATCCATTTCTTTACAATACTGAAGGTAAGGACAATTGAAGAAACTAAGCAGATTCTTTGAATGTGCTTGCACAATTTGTCTATACTGCTTATTGTGAAGCTATCTTTCCATACTTTGAATCATTTCTTGATCATTTCTTTGTGAATCATTTTCTTGAAATCTGGAAAGCTGACATAAAATCCTGAATACCGGAAACTCAAATGAATGGACTCTGAGCAAGTTCATCACAGGCTGAAAAGATCATTTTGCAGTCACAAAGAAAATTGTTTGTGAGATGTTTATGGGAAATAAGCCCTGCAGCAAGTGTACAGTCAACTCTCAGACTTTGATTCTGTATATACTTCAATAACCATCAAAGCTTGAAACAGGTTCAAAAACATGATGAACACTCCAAGTGGCATAAGACAGCTGGGCCAGTGGCGCAATGGATAACGCGTCTGACTACGGATCAGAAGATTGTAGGATTGACTCCTACCTGGCTCGTTTAAGTTGCCGTGATCGTATAGTGGTTAGTACTCTGCGTTGCGGCCGCAGCAACCCCGGTTCGAATCCGGGTCACGGCATTTTCATTTTATTTCTCACACAACCATTTCTTTACAATATTGAAGGTAAGGACAATTGAAGAAACTAAGCAGATTCTTTGAATGTGCTTGCACAATTTGTCTTTACTGCTTATTGTGAAGCTATCTTTCCATACTTTGAATCATTTCTTTGTGAATCATTTTCTTGAAATCTGGAAAGCTGACATAAATTCCTGAATACCGGAAACTAAAATGAATGGACTCTGAGCAAGTTCATCACAGGCTGAAAAGATCATTTTGCAGTCACAAAAAAAAATGTTTGTGAGATGTTTATGGGAAATAAGCCCTGCAGCAAGTGTACAGTCAACTCTCAGACTTTGATTCTGTATATACTTCAATAACCATCAAAGCTTGAAACAGGTTCAAAAACATGATGAACACTCCAAGTGGCATAAGGCAGCTGGGCCAGTGGTGCTATGGATAACGCGTCTGACTACAGATCAGAAGATTGTAGGTTCGACACCTACCTGGCTCGTTTAAGTTGCCGTGATCGTATAGTGGTTAGTACTCTGCGTTGTGGCCGCAGCAACCCTGGTTCGAATCCAGGTCACAGCATTTTCATTTTATTTCTCACACATCCATTTCTTTACAATATTGAAGGTAAGGACAATTGAAGAAACTAAGCAGATTCTTTGAATGTGCTTGCACAATTTGTCTTTACTGCTTATTGTGAAGCTATCTTTCCATACTTTGAATCATTTCTTTGTGAATCTTTTTCTTGAAATCTGGAAAGCTGACATAAATTCCTGAATACAGGAAACTTAAATGAATGGACTCTGAGCAAGTTCATCACAGGCTGAAAAGATCATTTTGCAGTCACAAAAAAAATTGTTTGTGAGATATTTATGGGAAATAAGCCCTGCAGCAAGTGTACAGTCAACTCTCAGACTTTGATTCTGTATATACTTCAATAACCATCAAAGCTTGAAACAGGTTCAAAAACATGATGAACACTCCAAGTGGCATAAGGCAGCTGGGCCAGTGGTGCTATGGATAACGCGTCTGACTACGGATCAGAAGATTGTAGGTTCGACTCCTACCTGGCTTGTTTAAGTTGCCGTGATCGTATAGTGGTTAGTACTCTGCGTTGTGGCCGCAGCAACCCCGGTTCGAATCCAGGTCACGGCATTTTCATTTTATTTCTCACACATCCATTTCTTTACAATACTGAAGGTAAGGACAATTGAAGAAACTAAGCAGATTCTTTGAATGTGCTTGCACAATTTGTCTATACTGCTTATTGTGAAGCTATCTTTTCATACTTTGAATCATTTCTTGATCATTTCTTTGTGAATCATTTTCTTGAAATCTGGAAAGCTGACATAAATTCCTGAATACCGGAAACTCAAATGAATGGACTCTGAGCAAGTTCATCACAGGCTGAAAAGATCATTTTGCAGTCACAAAGAAAATTGTTTGTGAGATGTTTATGGGAAATAAGCCCTGCAGCAAGTGTACAGTCAACTCTCAAAATTTGATTCTGTATATACTTCAATAACCATCAAAGCTTGAAACAGGTTCAAAAACATGATGAACACTCCTAGTGACACGAGACATCTGGGCCAGTGGCGCAATGGATAACGCGTCTGACTACGGATCAGAAGATTGTAGGTTCGACTCCTACCTGGTTCGTTTAAGTTGCCGTGATCGTATAGTGGTTAGTACTCTGTGTTGTGGCCGCAGCAACCCTGGTTTGAATCCGGGTCACGGCATTTTCATTTTATTTCTCACACATCCATTTCTTTACAATATTGAAGGTAAGGACAATTGAAGAAACTAAGCAGATTCTTTGAATGTGCTTGCACAATTTGTCTTTACTGCTTATTGTAAAGCTATCTTTCCATACTTTGAATCATTTCTTGATCATTTCTTTGTGAATCATTTTCTTGAAATCTGGAAAGCTGACATAAATTCCTGAATACAGGAAACTCAAATGAATTGACTCTGAGCAAGTTCATCACAGGCTGAAAAGATCATTTTGCAGTCACAAAAAAAAATTGTTTGTGAGATGTTTATGGGAAATAAGCCCTGCAGCAAGTGTACAGTCAACTCTCAGACTTTGATTCTGTATATACTTCAATAACCATCAAAGCTTGAAACAGGTTCAAAAACATGATGAACACTCCAAGAGGCATAAGGCAGCTGGGCCAGTGGCGAAATGGATAACGCGTCTGACTACGGATCAGAAGATTGTAGGTTCGACTCCTACCTGGCTCGTTTAAGTTGCAATGATCGTATAGTGGTTCGTACTCTACGTTGTGGCCGCAGCAACCCCGGTTCAAATCCAGGTCACGGCATTTTCATTTTATTTCTCACACATCCATTTCTTTACAATACTGAAGGTAAGGACAATTGAAGAAACTAAGCAGATTCTTTGAATGTGCTTGCACAATTTGTCTTTACTGCTTATTGTGAAGCTATCTTTCCATACTTTGAATCATTTCTTGATCATTTCTTTGTAAATCATTTTCTTGAAATCTGGAAAGCTGACATAAATTCCTGAATACAGGAAACTAAAATGAATGGACTCTGAGCAAGTTCATCACAGGCTGAAAAGATCATTTTGCAGTCACAAAGAAAATTGTTTGTGAGATGTTTATGGGAAATAAGCCCTGCAGCAAGTGTACAGTCAACTCTCAAAATTTGATTCTGTATATACTTCAATAACCATCAAAGCTTGAAACAGGTTCAAAAACATGATGAACACTCCAAGTGACATAAGACATCTGGGCCAGTGGTGCAATGGATAACGCGTCTGACTACGGATCAGAAGATTGTAGGTTCAACTCCTACCTGGTTCATTTAAGTTGCCGTGATCGTATAGTGGTTAGTACTCTGCGTTGTGGCCGCAGCAACCCTGGTTTGAATCTGGGTCACGGCATTTTCATTTTATTTCTCACACATCCATTTCTTTACAATATTGAAGGTAAGGACAATTGAAGAAACTAAGCAGATTCTTTGAATGTGCTTGCACAATTTGTCTTTACTGCTTATTGTGAAGCTATCTTTCCATACTTTGAATCATTTCTTGATCATTTCTTTGTGAATCATTTTCTTGAAATCTGGAAAGCTGACATAAATTCCTGAATACAGGAAACTCAAATGAATGGACTCTGAGCAAGTTCATCACAGGCTGAAAAGATCATTTTGCAGTCACAAAGAAAATTGTTTGTGAGATGTTTATGGGAAATAAGCCCTGCAGCAAGTGTACAGTCAACTCTCAAAATTTGATTCTGTATATACTTCAACAACCATCTAAGCTTGAAACAGGTTCAAAAACATGATGAACACTCCAAGTGGCATAAGACAGCTGGGCCAGTGGCGCAATGGATAACGCGTCTGACTACGGATCAGAAGATTGTAGGATCGACTCCTACCTGGCTCGTTTAAGTTGCCGTAATCGTATAGTGGTTAGTACTCTGCGTTGTGGCTGCAGCAACCCCGGTTCGAATCCGGGTCACGGCATTTTCATTTTATTTCTCACACATCCATTTCTTTACAATATTGAAGGTAAGGACAATTGAAGAAACTAAGCAGATTCTTTGAATGTGCTTGCACAATTTGTCTTTACTGCTTATTGTGAAGCTATCTTTCCATACTTTGAATCATTTCTTTGTGAATCTTTTTCTTGAAATCTGGAAAGCTGACATAAATTCCTGAATACAGGAAACTAAAATGAATGGACTCTGAGCAAGTTCATCACAGGCTGAAAAGATCATTTTGCAGTCACAAAAAAAATAGTTTGTGAGATGTTTATGGGAAATAAGCCCTGCAGCAAGTGTACAGTCAACTCTCAGACTTTGATTCTGTATATACTTCAATAACCATCAAAGCTTGAAACAGGTTCAGAAACATGATGAACACTCCAAGTGGCATAAAGCAGCTGGGCCAGTGGCGCAATGGATAACGCGTCTGACTACGGATCAGAAGATTGTAGGTTTGACTCCTACCTGGCTCGTTTAAGTTGCCGTGATCGTATAGTGGTTAGTACTCTGCGTTGTGGCCGCAGCAACCCTGGTTCGAATCCAGGTCACAGCATTTTCATTTTATTTCTCACACATCCATTTCTTTACAATACTGAAGGTAAGGACAATTGAAGAAACTAAGCAGATTCTTTGAATGTGCTTGCACAATTTGTCTTTACTGCTTATTGTAAAGCTATCTTTCCATACTTTGAATCATTTCTTGATCATTTCTTTGTGAATCATTTTCTTGGAATCTGGAAAGCTGACATAAATTCCTGAATACAGGAAACTCAAATGAATGGACTCTGAGCAAGTTCATCACAGGCTGAAAAGATCATTTTGCAGTCACAAAGAAAATTGTTTGTGAGATGTTTATGGGAAATAAGCCCTGCAGCAAGTGTACAGTCAACTCTCAAAATTTGATTCTGTATATACTTCAATAACCATCAAAGCTTGAAACAGGTTCAAAAACATGATGAACACTCCAAGTGACATAAGACATCTGGGCCAGTGGCGCAATGGATAACGCGTCTGACTACGGATAAGAAGAATGTAGGTTCGACTCCTACCTGGTTCGTTTAAGTTGCCGTGATCGTATAGTGGTTAGTACTCTGCGTTGTGGCCGCAGCAACACTGGTTTGAATCCGGGTCACGGCATTTTCATTTTATTTCTCACACATCCATTTCTTTACAATATTGAAGGTAAGGACAATTGAAGAAACTAAGCAGATTCTTTGAATGTGCTTGCACAATTTGTCTTTACTGCTTATTGTAAAGCTATCTTTCCATACTTTGAATAATTTCTTGATCATTTCTTTGTGAATCATTTTCTTGAAATCTGAAAAGCTGACATAAATTCCTGAATACAGGAAACTCAAATGAATTGACTCTGAGCAAGTTCATCACAGGCTGAAAAGATCATTTTGCAGTCACAAAGAAAGTTGTTTGTGAGATGTTTACGGGAAATAAGCCCTGCAGCAAGTGTACAGTCAACTCTCAAAATTTGATTCTGTATATACTTCAATAACCATCAAAGCTTGAAATAGTTCAAAAACATGATGAACACTCCAAGTGGCATAAGACAGCTGGGCCAGTGGCGCAATGGATAACGCGTCTGACTACGGATCAGAAGATTGTAGGTTCGACTCCTACCTGGCTCGTTTAAGTTGTCGTGATCGTATAGTGGTTAGTACTCTGCGTTGTGGCCGCAGCAACCCCGGTTCGAATCCGGGTCACGGCATTTTCATTTTATTTCTCATACATCCATTTCTTTACAATATTGAAGGTAAGGACAATTGAAGAAACTAAGCAGATTCTTTGAATGTGCTTGCACAATTTGTCTTTACTGCTTATTGTGAAGCTATCTTTCCATACTTTGAATCATTTCTTGATCATTTCTTTGTGAATCATTTTCTTGAAATCTGGAAAGCTGACATAAATTCCTGAATACAGGAAACTCAAATGAATTGACTCTGAGCAAGTTCATCACAGGCTGAAAAGATCATTTAGCAGTCACAAAGAAAATTGTTTGTGAGATGTTTATGGGAAATAAGCCCTGCAGCAAGTGTACAGTCAACTCTCAAAATTTTATTCTGTATATACTTCAATAACCATCAAAGCTTGAAACAGGTTCAAAAACATGATGAACACTCCAAGTGGCATAAGACAGCTGGGCCAGTGGCGCAATGGATAACGCGTCTGACTACGGATCAGCAGATTGTAAGTTCGACTCCTACCTGGCTCGTTTAAGTTGCCGTGATCGTATAGTGGTTAGTACTCTGCGTTGTGGCCGCAGCAACCCTGGTTCGAATCTGGGTCACGGCATTTTCATTTTATTTCTCACACATCCATTTCTTTACAATATTGAAGGTAAGGACAATTGAATAAACTAAGTAGATTCTTTGAATGTGCTTGCACAATTTGTCTTTACTGCTTATTGTGAAGCTATCTTTCCATACTTTGAATCATTTCTTGATCATTTCTTTGTGAATCATTTTCTTGAAATCTGGAAAGCTGACATAAATTCCTGAATACAGGAAACTCAAATGAATGGACTCTGAGCAACTTCATCACAGGCTGAAAAGATCATTTTGCAGTCACAAAGAAAATTGTTTGTGAGATGTTTATGGGAAATAAGCCCTGCAGCAAGTGTACAGTCAACTCTCAGACTTTGATTCTGTATATACTTCAATAACCATCAAAGCTTGAAACAGGTTCAAAAACATGATGAACACTCCAAGAGACATAAGGCAGCTGGGCCAGTGGCGCAATGGATAACGCGTCTGACTACGGATCAGAAGATTGTAGGTTCGACTCCTACCTGGCTCGTTTAAGTTGCCGTGATCGTATAGTGGTTAGTACTCTGCGTTGTGGCCGCAGCAACAACCCTGGTTCGAATCCAGGTCACGGCATTTTCATTTTATTTCTCACACATCGATTTCTTTACAATATTGAAGGTAAGGACAATTGAAGAAACTAAGCAGATTCTTTGAATGTGCTTGCACAATTTGTCTTTACTGCTTATTGTGAAGCTATCTTTCCATACTTTGAATCATTTCTTGATCATTTCTTTGTGAATCATTTTCTTGAAATCTGGAAAGCTGACATAAATTCCTGAACACAGGAAACTCAAATGAATGGACTCTGAGCAAGTTCATCACAGGCTGAAAAGATCATTTTGCAGTCACAAAGAAAATTGTTTGTGAGATGTTTATGGGAAATAAGCCCTGCAGCAAGTGTACAGTCAACTCTCAAAATTTGATTCTGTATATACTTCAATAACCATCAAAGCTTGAAATAGTTCAAAAACATGATGAACACTCCAAGTGGCATAAAACAGCTGGGCCAGTGGCGCAATGGATAACGCGTCTGACTAAGGATCAGAAGATTGTAGGTTCAACTCTTACCTGGCTCGTTTAAGTTTCCGTGATTGTATAGTGGTTAGTACTCTTCGTTGTAGCTGCATCAATCCAGGTTTGAATCCGGGTCACAGCATTTTCATTTTATTTCTCACACATCCATTTCTTTACAATATTGAAGGTAAGGACAATTGAAGAAACTAAGCAGATTCTTTGAATGTGCTTGCACAATTTGTCTTTACTGCTTATTGTGAAGCTATCTTTCCATACTTTGAATCATTTCTTGATCATTTCTTTGTGAATCATTTTCTTGAAATCTGGAAAGCTGACATAAATTCCTGAATACAGGAAACTCAAATGAATGGACTCTGAGCAAGTTCATCACAGGCTGTAAAGATCTTTTTGCAGTCACAAAGAAAATTGTCTGTGAGATGTTTATGGGAAATAAGCCCTGCAGCAAGTGTACAGTCAACTCTCAGACTTTGATTCTGTATATACTTCAATAACCATCAAAGCTTGAAACAGGTTCAAAAACATGATGAACACTCCAAGTGGCATAAGGCAGCTGGGCCAGTGGTGCTATGGATGACGCGTCTGACTACGGATCAGAAGATTGTAGGTTCGACTCCTACCTGGCTTGTTTAAGTTGCCGTGATCGTATAGTGGTTAGTACTCTGCGTTGTGGCCGCAGCAACCCCGGTTCGAATCCAGGTCACGGCATTTTCATTTTATTTCTCACACATCCATTTCTTTACAATACTGAAGGTAAGGACAATTGAAGAAACTAAGCAGATTCTTTGAATGTGCTTGCACAATTTGTCTATACTGCTTATTGTGAAGCTATCTTTCCATACTTTGAATCATTTCTTGATCATTTCTTTGTGAATCATTTTCTTGAAATCTGGAAAGCTGACATAAAATCCTGAATACCGGAAACTCAAATGAATGGACTCTGAGCAAGTTCATCACAGGCTGAAAAGATCATTTTGCAGTCACAAAGAAAATTGTTTGTGAGATGTTTATGGGAAATAAGCCCTGCAGCAAGTGTACAGTCAACTCTCAAAATTTGATTCTGTATAAACTTCAACAACCATCTAAGCTTGAAACAGGTTCAAAAACATGATGAACACTCCAAGTGGCATAAGACAGCTGGGCCAGTGGCGCAATGGATAACGCGTCTGACTACGGATCAGAAGATTGTAGGATCGACTCCTACCTGGCTCGTTTAAGTTGCCGTGATCGTATAGTGGTTAGTACTCTGCGTTGTGGCCGCAGCAACCCCGGTTCGAATCCGGGTCACGGCATTTTCATTTTATTTCTCATACATCCATTTCTTTACAATATTGAAGGTAAGGACAATTGAAGAAACTAAGCAGATTCTTTGAATGTGCTTGCACAATTTGTCTTTACTGCTTATTGTGAAGCTATCTTTCCATACTTTGAATCATTTCTTTGTGAATCTTTTTCTTGAAATCTGGAAAGCTGACATAAATTCCTGAATACAGGAAACTTAAATGAATGGACTCTGAGCAAGTTCATCACAGGCTGAAAAGATCATTTTGCAGTCACAAAAAAAATTGTTTGTGAGATGTTTATGGGAAATAAGCCCTGCAGCAAGTGTACAGTCAACTCTCAGACTTTGATTCTGTATATACTTCAATAACCATCAAAGCTTGAAACAGGTTCAAAAACATGATGAACACTCCAAGTGGCATAAGACAGCTGGGCCAGTGGCGCAATGGATAACGCGTCTGACTACGGATCAGAAGATTGTAGGATCGACTCCTACCTGGCTCGTTTAAGTTGCCGTGATCGTATAGTGGTTAGTACTCTGCGTTGCGGCCGCAGCAACCCCGGTTCGAATCCGGGTCACGGCATTTTCATTTTATTTCTCACACAACCATTTCTTTACAATATTGAAGGTAAGGACAATTGAAGAAACTAAGCAGATTCTTTGAATGTGCTTGCACAATTTGTCTTTACTGCTTATTGTGAAGCTATCTTTCCATACTTTGAATCATTTCTTTGTGAATCATTTTCTTGAAATCTGGAAAGCTGACATAAATTCCTGAATACCGGAAACTAAAATGAATGGACTCTGAGCAAGTTCATCACAGGCTGAAAAGATCATTTTGCAGTCACAAAAAAAAATGTTTGTGAGATGTTTATGGGAAATAAGCCCTGCAGCAAGTGTACAGTCAACTCTCAGACTTTGATTCTGTATATACTTCAATAACCATCAAAGCTTGAAACAGGTTCAAAAACATGATGAACACTCCAAGTGGCATAAGGCAGCTGGGCCAGTGGTGCTATGGATAACGCGTCTGACTACAGATCAGAAGATTGTAGGTTCGACACCTACCTGGCTCGTTTAAGTTGCCGTGATCGTATAGTGGTTAGTACTCTGCGTTGTGGCCGCAGCAACCCTGGTTCGAATCCAGGTCACAGCATTTTCATTTTATTTCTCACACATCCATTTCTTTACAATATTGAAGGTAAGGACAATTGAAGAAACTAAGCAGATTCTTTGAATGTGCTTGCACAATTTGTCTTTACTGCTTATTGTGAAGCTATCTTTCCATACTTTGAATCATTTCTTTGTGAATCTTTTTCTTGAAATCTGGAAAGCTGACATAAATTCCTTAATACAGGAAACTTAAATGAATGGACTCTGAGCAAGTTCATCACAGGCTGAAAAGATCATTTTGCAGTCACAAAAAAAATTGTTTGTGAGATATTTATGGGAAATAAGCCCTGCAGCAAGTGTACAGTCAACTCTCAGACTTTGATTCTGTATATACTTCAATAACCATCAAAGCTTGAAACAGGTTCAAAAACATGATGAACACTCCAAGTGGCATAAGGCAGCTGGGCCAGTGGTGCTATGGATAACGCGTCTGACTACGGATCAGAAGATTGTAGGT
This sequence comes from Pseudophryne corroboree, assembly GCF_028390025.1. Classification (NCBI taxonomy): domain Eukaryota; kingdom Metazoa; phylum Chordata; class Amphibia; order Anura; family Myobatrachidae; genus Pseudophryne; species Pseudophryne corroboree. The sequence goes on from NC_086449.1 coordinate 97,341,908, forward strand.
TCGACTCCTACCTGGCTTGTTTAAGTTGCCGTGATCGTATAGTGGTTAGTACTCTGCGTTGTGGCCGCAGCAACCCCGGTTCGAATCCAGGTCACGGCATTTTCATTTTATTTCTCACACATCCATTTCTTTACAATACTGAAGGTAAGGACAATTGAAGAAACTAAGCAGATTCTTTGAATGTGCTTGCACAATTTGTCTATACTGCTTATTGTGAAGCTATCTTTCCATACTTTGAATCATTTCTTGATCATTTCTTTGTGAATCATTTTCTTGAAATCTGGAAAGCTGACATAAATTCCTGAATACCGGAAACTCAAATGAATGGACTCTGAGCAAGTTCATCACAGGCTGAAAAGATCATTTTGCAGTCACAAAGAAAATTGTTTGTGAGATGTTTATGGGAAATAAGCCCTGCAGCAAGTGTACAGTCAACTCTCAAAATTTGATTCTGTATATACTTCAATAACCATCAAAGCTTGAAACAGGTTCAAAAACATGATGAACACTCCTAGTGACACGAGACATCTGGGCCAGTGGCGCAATGGATAACGCGTCTGACTACGGATCAGAAGATTGTAGGTTCGACTCCTACCTGGTTCGTTTAAGTTGCCGTGATCGTATAGTGGTTAGTACTCTGTGTTGTGGCCGCAGCAACCCTGGTTTGAATCCGGGTCACGGCATTTTCATTTTATTTCTCACACATCCATTTCTTTACAATATTGAAGGTAAGGACAATTGAAGAAACTAAGCAGATTCTTTGAATGTGCTTGCACAATTTGTCTTTACTGCTTATTGTAAAGCTATCTTTCCATACTTTGAATCATTTCTTGATCATTTCTTTGTGAATCATTTTCTTGAAATCTGGAAAGCTGACATAAATTCCTGAATACAGGAAACTCAAATGAATTGACTCTGAGCAAGTTCATCACAGGCTGAAAAGATCATTTTGCAGTCACAAAAAAAAATTGTTTGTGAGATGTTTATGGGAAATAAGCCCTGCAGCAAGTGTACAGTCAACTCTCAGACTTTGATTCTGTATATACTTCAATAACCATCAAAGCTTGAAACAGGTTCAAAAACATGATGAACACTCCAAGAGGCATAAGGCAGCTGGGCCAGTGGCGCAATGGATAACGCGTCTGACTACGGATCAGAAGATTGTAGGTTCGACACCTACCTGGCTCGTTTAAGTTGCCGTGATCGTATAGTGGTTAGTACTCTGCGTTGTGGCCGCAGCAACCCTGGTTCGAATCCAGGTCACAGCATTTTCATTTTATTTCTCACACATCCATTTCTTTACAATATTGAAGGTAAGGACAATTGAAGAAACTAAGCAGATTCTTTGAATGTGCTTGCACAATTTGTCTTTACTGCTTATTGTGAAGCTATCTTTCCATACTTTGAATCATTTCTTTGTGAATCTTTTTCTTGAAATCTGGAAAGCTGACATAAATTCCTTAATACAGGAAACTTAAATGAATGGACTCTGAGCAAGTTCATCACAGGCTGAAAAGATCATTTTGCAGTCACAAAAAAAATTGTTTGTGAGATATTTATGGGAAATAAGCCCTGCAGCAAGTGTACAGTCAACTCTCAGACTTTGATTCTGTATATACTTCAATAACCATCAAAGCTTGAAACAGGTTCAAAAACATGATGAACACTCCAAGTGGCATAAGGCAGCTGGGCCAGTGGTGCTATGGATAACGCGTCTGACTACGGATCAGAAGATTGTAGGTTCGACTCCTACCTGGCTTGTTTAAGTTGCCGTGATCGTATAGTGGTTAGTACTCTGCGTTGTGGCCGCAGCAACCCCGGTTCGAATCCAGGTCACGGCATTTTCATTTTATTTCTCACACATCCATTTCTTTACAATACTGAAGGTAAGGACAATTGAAGAAACTAAGCAGATTCTTTGAATGTGCTTGCACAATTTGTCTATACTGCTTATTGTGAAGCTATCTTTCCATACTTTGAATCATTTCTTGATCATTTCTTTGTGAATCATTTTCTTGAAATCTGGAAAGCTGACATAAATTCCTGAATACCGGAAACTCAAATGAATGGACTCTGAGCAAGTTCATCACAGGCTGAAAAGATCATTTTGCAGTCACAAAGAAAATTGTTTGTGAGATGTTTATGGGAAATAAGCCCTGCAGCAAGTGTACAGTCAACTCTCAAAATTTGATTCTGTATATACTTCAATAACCATCAAAGCTTGAAACAGGTTCAAAAACATGATGAACACTCCTAGTGACACGAGACATCTGGGCCAGTGGCGCAATGGATAACGCGTCTGACTACGGATCAGAAGATTGTAGGTTCGACTCCTACCTGGTTCGTTTAAGTTGCCGTGATCGTATAGTGGTTAGTACTCTGTGTTGTGGCCGCAGCAACCCTGGTTTGAATCCGGGTCACGGCATTTTCATTTTATTTCTCACACATCCATTTCTTTACAATATTGAAGGTAAGGACAATTGAAGAAACTAAGCAGATTCTTTGAATGTGCTTGCACAATTTGTCTTTACTGCTTATTGTAAAGCTATCTTTCCATACTTTGAATCATTTCTTGATCATTTCTTTGTGAATCATTTTCTTGAAATCTGGAAAGCTGACATAAATTCCTGAATACAGGAAACTCAAATGAATTGACTCTGAGCAAGTTCATCACAGGCTGAAAAGATCATTTTGCAGTCACAAAAAAAAATTGTTTGTGAGATGTTTATGGGAAATAAGCCCTGCAGCAAGTGTACAGTCAACTCTCAGACTTTGATTCTGTATATACTTCAATAACCATCAAAGCTTGAAACAGGTTCAAAAACATGATGAACACTCCAAGAGGCATAAGGCAGCTGGGCCAGTGGCGAAATGGATAACGCGTCTGACTACGGATCAGAAGATTGTAGGTTCGACTCCTACCTGGCTCGTTTAAGTTGCAATGATCGTATAGTGGTTCGTACTCTACGTTGTGGCCGCAGCAACCCCGGTTCAAATCCAGGTCACGGCATTTTCATTTTATTTCTCACACATCCATTTCTTTACAATACTGAAGGTAAGGACAATTGAAGAAACTAAGCAGATTCTTTGAATGTGCTTGCACAATTTGTCTTTACTGCTTATTGTGAAGCTATCTTTCCATACTTTGAATCATTTCTTGATCATTTCTTTGTAAATCATTTTCTTGAAATCTGGAAAGCTGACATAAATTCCTGAATACAGGAAACTAAAATGAATGGACTCTGAGCAAGTTAATCACAGGCTGAAAAGATCATTTTGCAGTCACAAAGAAAATTGTTTGTGAGATGTTTATGGGAAATAAGCCCTGCAGCAAGTGTACAGTCAACTCTCAAAATTTGATTCTGTATATACTTCAATAACCATCAAAGCTTGAAACAGGTTCAAAAACATGATGAACACTCCAAGTGACATAAAACATCTGGGCCAGTGGTGCAATGGATAACGCGTCTGACTACGGATCAGAAGATTGTAGGTTCAACTCCTACCTGGTTCATTTAAGTTGCCGTGATCGTATAGTGGTTAGTACTCTGCGTTGTGGCCGCAGCAACCCTGGTTTGAATCTGGGTCACGGCATTTTCATTTTATTTCTCACACATCCATTTCTTTACAATATTGAAGGTAAGGACAATTGAAGAAACTAAGCAGATTCTTTGAATGTGCTTGCACAATTTGTCTTTACTGCTTATTGTGAAGCTATCTTTCCATACTTTGAATCATTTCTTGATCATTTCTTTGTGAATCATTTTCTTGAAATCTGGAAAGCTGACATAAATTCCTGAATACAGGAAACTCAAATGAATGGACTCTGAGCAAGTTCATCACAGGCTGAAAAGATCATTTTGCAGTCACAAAGAAAATTGTTTGTGAGATGTTTATGGGAAATAAGCCCTGCAGCAAGTGTACAGTCAACTCTCAAAATTTGATTCTGTATATACTTCAACAACCATCTAAGCTTGAAACAGGTTCAAAAACATGATGAACACTCCAAGTGGCATAAGACAGCTGGGCCAGTGGCGCAATGGATAACGCGTCTGACTACGGATCAGAAGATTGTAGGATCGACTCCTACCTGGCTCGTTTAAGTTGCTGTAATCGTATAGTGGTTAGTACTCTGCGTTGTGGCTGCAGCAACCCCGGTTCGAATCCGGGTCACGGCATTTTCATTTTATTTCTCACACATCCATTTCTTTACAATATTGAAGGTAAGGACAATTGAAGAAACTAAGCAGATTCTTTGAATGTGCTTGCACAATTTGTCTTTACTGCTTATTGTGAAGCTATCTTTCCATACTTTGAATCATTTCTTTGTGAATCTTTTTCTTGAAATCTGGAAAGCTGACATAAATTCCTGAATACAGGAAACTAAAATGAATGGACTCTGAGCAAGTTCATCACAGGCTGAAAAGATCATTTTGCAGTCACAAAAAAAATAGTTTGTGAGATGTTTATGGGAAATAAGCCCTGCAGCAAGTGTACAGTCAACTCTCAGACTTTGATTCTGTATATACTTCAATAACCATCAAAGCTTGAAACAGGTTCAGAAACATGATGAACACTCCAAGTGGCATAAAGCAGCTGGGCCAGTGGCGCAATGGATAACGCGTCTGACTACGGATCAGAAGATTGTAGGTTTGACTCCTACCTGGCTCGTTTAAGTTGCCGTGATCGTATAGTGGTTAGTACTCTGCGTTGTGGCCGCAGCAACCCTGGTTCGAATCCAGGTCACAGCATTTTCATTTTATTTCTCACACATCCATTTCTTTACAATACTGAAGGTAAGGACAATTGAAGAAACTAAGCAGATTCTTTGAATGTGCTTGCACAATTTGTCTTTACTGCTTATTGTAAAGCTATCTTTCCATACTTTGAATCATTTCTTGATCATTTCTTTGTGAATCATTTTCTTGAAATCTGGAAAGCTGACATAAATTCCTGAATACAGGAAACTCAAATGAATGGACTCTGAGCAAGTTCATCACAGGCTGAAAAGATCATTTTGCAGTCACAAAGAAAATTGTTTGTGAGATGTTTATGGGAAATAAGCCCTGCAGCAAGTGTACAGTCAACTCTCAAAATTTGATTCTGTATATACTTCAATAACCATCAAAGCTTGAAACAGGTTCAAAAACATGATGAACACTCCAAGTGACATAAGACATCTGGGCCAGTGGCGCAATGGATAACGCGTCTGACTACGGATAAGAAGATTGTAGGTTCGACTCCTACCTGGTTCGTTTAAGTTGCCGTGATCGTATAGTGGTTAGTACTCTGCGTTGTGGCCGCAGCAACACTGGTTTGAATCCGGGTCACGGCATTTTCATTTTATTTCTCACACATCCATTTCTTTACAATATTGAAGGTAAGGACAATTGAAGAAACTAAGCAGATTCTTTGAATGTGCTTGCACAATTTGTCTTTACTGCTTATTGTAAAGCTATCTTTCCATACTTTGAATAATTTCTTGATCATTTCTTTGTGAATCATTTTCTTGAAATCTGAAAAGCTGACATAAATTCCTGAATACAGGAAACTCAAATGAATTGACTCTGAGCAAGTTCATCACAGGCTGAAAAGATCATTTTGCAGTCACAAAGAAAGTTGTTTGTGAGATGTTTACGGGAAATAAGCCCTGCAGCAAGTGTACAGTCAACTCTCAAAATTTGATTCTGTATATACTTCAATAACCATCAAAGCTTGAAATAGTTCAAAAACATGATGAACACTCCAAGTGGCATAAGACAGCTGGGCCAGTGGCGCAATGGATAACGCGTCTGACTACGGATCAGAAGATTGTAGGTTCGACTCCTACCTGGCTCGTTTAAGTTGTCGTGATCGTATAGTGGTTAGTACTCTGCGTTGTGGCCGCAGCAACCCCGGTTCGAATCCGGGTCACGGCATTTTCATTTTATTTCTCATACATCCATTTCTTTACAATATTGAAGGTAAGGACAATTGAAGAAACTAAGCAGATTCTTTGAATGTGCTTGCACAATTTGTCTTTACTGCTTATTGTGAAGCTATCTTTCCATACTTTGAATCATTTCTTGATCATTTCTTTGTGAATCATTTTCTTGAAATCTGGAAAGCTGACATAAATTCCTGAATACAGGAAACTCAAATGAATTGACTCTGAGCAAGTTCATCACAGGCTGAAAAGATCATTTAGCAGTCACAAAGAAAATTGTTTGTGAGATGTTTATGGGAAATAAGCCCTGCAGCATGTGTACAGTCAACTCTCAAAATTTTATTCTGTATATACTTCAATAACCATCAAAGCTTGAAACAGGTTCAAAAACATGATGAACACTCCAAGTGGCATAAGACAGCTGGGCCAGTGGCGCAATGGATAAAGCGTCTGACTACGGATCAGCAGATTGTAAGTTCGACTCCTACCTGGCTCGTTTAAGTTGCCGTGATCGTATAGTGGTTAGTACTCTGCGTTGTGGCCGCAGCAACCCTGGTTCGAATCTGGGTCACGGCATTTTCATTTTATTTCTCACACATCCATTTCTTTACAATATTGAAGGTAAGGACAATTGAATAAACTAAGTAGATTCTTTGAATGTGCTTGCACAATTTGTCTTTACTGCTTATTGTGAAGCTATCTTTCCATACTTTGAATCATTTCTTGATCATTTCTTTGTGAATCATTTTCTTGAAATCTGGAAAGCTGACATAAATTCCTGAATACAGGAAACTCAAATGAATGGACTCTGAGCAACTTCATCACAGGCTGAAAAGATCATTTTGCAGTCACAAAGAAAATTGTTTGTGAGATGTTTATGGGAAATAAGCCCTGCAGCAAGTGTACAGTCAACTCTCAGACTTTGATTCTGTATATACTTCAATAACCATCAAAGCTTGAAACAGGTTCAAAAACATGATGAACACTCCAAGAGACATAAGGCAGCTGGGCCAGTGGCGCAATGGATAACGCGTCTGACTACGGATCAGAAGATTGTAGGTTCGACTCCTACCTGGCTCGTTTAAGTTGCCGTGATCGTATAGTGGTTAGTACTCTGCGTTGTGGCCGCAGCAACAACCCTGGTTCGAATCCAGGTCACGGCATTTTCATTTTATTTCTCACACATCGATTTCTTTACAATATTGAAGGTAAGGACAATTGAAGAAACTAAGCAGATTCTTTGAATGTGCTTGCACAATTTGTCTTTACTGCTTATTGTGAAGCTATCTTTCCATACTTTGAATCATTTCTTGATCATTTCTTTGTGAATCATTTTCTTGAAATCTGGAAAGCTGACATAAATTCCTGAACACAGGAAACTCAAATGAATGGACTCTGAGCAAGTTCATCACAGGCTGAAAAGATCATTTTGCAGTCACAAAGAAAATTGTTTGTGAGATGTTTATGGGAAATAAGCCCTGCAGCAAGTGTACAGTCAACTCTCAAAATTTGATTCTGTATATACTTCAATAACCATCAAAGCTTGAAATAGTTCAAAAACATGATGAACACTCCAAGTGGCATAAAACAGCTGGGCCAGTGGCGCAATGGATAACGCGTCTGACTAAGGATCAGAAGATTGTAGGTTCAACTCTTACCTGGCTCGTTTAAGTTTCCGTGATTGTATAGTGGTTAGTACTCTTCGTTGTAGCTGCATAAATCCAGGTTTGAATCCGGGTCACAGCATTTTCATTTTATTTCTCACACATCCATTTCTTTACAATATTGAAGGTAAGGACAATTGAAGAAACTAAGCAGATTCTTTGAATGTGCTTGCACAATTTGTCTTTACTGCTTATTGTGAAGCTATCTTTCCATACTTTGAATCATTTCTTGATCATTTCTTTGTGAATCATTTTCTTGAAATCTGGAAAGCTGACATAAATTCCTGAATACAGGAAACTCAAATGAATGGACTCTGAGCAAGTTCATCACAGGCTGTAAAGATCTTTTTGCAGTCACAAAGAAAATTGTCTGTGAGATGTTTATGGGAAATAAGCCCTGCAGCAAGTGTACAGTCAACTCTCAGACTTTGATTCTGTATATACTTCAATAACCATCAAAGCTTGAAACAGGTTCAAAAACATGATGAACACTCCAAGTGGCATAAGGCAGCTGGGCCAGTGGTGCTATGGATGACGCGTCTGACTACGGATCAGAAGATTGTAGGTTCGACTCCTACCTGGCTTGTTTAAGTTGCCGTGATCGTATAGTGGTTAATACTCTGCGTTGTGGCCGCAGCAACCCCGGTTCGAATCCAGGTCACGGCATTTTCATTTTATTTCTCACACATCCATTTCTTTACAATACTGAAGGTAAGGACAATTGAAGAAACTAAGCAGATTCTTTGAATGTGCTTGCACAATTTGTCTTTACTGCTTATTGTGAAGCTATCTTTCCATACTTTGAATCATTTCTTTGTGAATCATTTTCTTGAAATCTGGAAAGCTGACATAAAATCCTGAATACCGGAAACTCAAATGAATGGACTCTGAGCAAGTTCATCACAGGCTGAAAAGATCATTTTGCAGTCACAAAGAAAATTGTTTGTGAGATGTTTATGGGAAATAAGCCCTGCAGCAAGTGTACAGTCAACTCTCAAAATTTGATTCTGTATAAACTTCAACAACCATCTAAGCTTGAAACAGGTTCAAAAACATGATGAACACTCCAAGTGGCATAAGACAGCTGGGCCAGTGGCGCAATGGATAACGCGTCTGACTACGGATCAGAAGATTGTAGGATCGACTCCTACCTGGCTCGTTTAAGTTGCCGTGATCGTATAGTGGTTAGTACTCTGCGTTGTGGCCGCAGCAACCCCGGTTCGAATCCGGGTCACGGCATTTTCATTTTATTTCTCATACATCCATTTCTTTACAATATTGAAGGTAAGGACAATTGAAGAAACTAAGCAGATTCTTTGAATGTGCTTGCACAATTTGTCTTTACTGCTTATTGTGAAGCTATCTTTCCATACTTTGAATCATTTCTTTGTGAATCTTTTTCTTGAAATCTGGAAAGCTGACATAAATTCCTGAATACAGGAAACTTAAATGAATGGACTCTGAGCAAGTTCATCACAGGCTGAAAAGATCATTTTGCAGTCACAAAAAAAATTGTTTGTGAGATGTTTATGGGAAATAAGCCCTGCAGCAAGTGTACAGTCAACTCTCAGACTTTGATTCTGTATATACTTCAATAACCATCAAAGCTTGAAACAGGTTCAAAAACATGATGAACACTCCAAGTGGCATAAGACAGCTGGGCCAGTGGCGCAATGGATAACGCGTCTGACTACGGATCAGAAGATTGTAGGATCGACTCCTACCTGGCTCGTTTAAGTTGCCGTGATCGTATAGTGGTTAGTACTCTGCGTTGCGGCCGCAGCAACCCCGGTTCGAATCCGGGTCACGGCATTTTCATTTTATTTCTCACACAACCATTTCTTTACAATATTGAAGGTAAGGACAATTGAAGAAACTAAGCAGATTCTTTGAATGTGCTTGCACAATTTGTCTTTACTGCTTATTGTGAAGCTATCTTTCCATACTTTGAATCATTTCTTTGTGAATCATTTTCTTGAAATCTGGAAAGCTGACATAAATTCCTGAATACCGGAAACTAAAATGAATGGACTCTGAGCAAGTTCATCACAGGCTGAAAAGATCATTTTGCAGTCACAAAAAAAAATGTTTGTGAGATGTTTATGGGAAATAAGCCCTGCAGCAAGTGTACAGTCAACTCTCAGACTTTGATTCTGTATATACTTCAATAACCATCAAAGCTTGAAACAGGTTCAAAAACATGATGAACACTCCAAGTGGCATAAGGCAGCTGGGCCAGTGGTGCTATGGATAACGCGTCTGACTACAGATCAGAAGATTGTAGGTTCGACACCTACCTGGCTCGTTTAAGTTGCCGTGATCGTATAGTGGTTAGTACTCTGCGTTGTGGCCGCAGCAACCCTGGTTCGAATCCAGGTCACAGCATTTTCATTTTATTTCTCACACATCCATTTCTTTACAATATTGAAGGTAAGGACAATTGAAGAAACTAAGCAGATTCTTTGAATGTGCTTGCACAATTTGTCTTTACTGCTTATTGTGAAGCTATCTTTCCATACTTTGAATCATTTCTTTGTGAATCTTTTTCTTGAAATCTGGAAAGCTGACATAAATTCCTTAATACAGGAAACTTAAATGAATGGACTCTGAGCAAGTTCATCACAGGCTGAAAAGATCATTTTGCAGTCACAAAAAAAATTGTTTGTGAGATATTTATGGGAAATAAGCCCTGCAGCAAGTGTACAGTCAACTCTCAGACTTTGATTCTGTATATACTTCAATAACCATCAAAGCTTGAAACAGGTTCAAAAACATGATGAACACTCCAAGTGGCATAAGGCAGCTGGGCCAGTGGTGCTATGGATAACGCGTCTGACTACGGATCAGAAGATTGTAGGTTCGACTCCTACCTGGCTTGTTTAAGTTGCCGTGATCGTATAGTGGTTAGTACTCTGCGTTGTGGCCGCAGCAACCCCGGTTCGAATCCAGGTCACGGCATTTTCATTTTATTTCTCACACATCCATTTCTTTACAATACTGAAGGTAAGGACAATTGAAGAAACTAAGCAGATTCTTTGAATGTGCTTGCACAATTTGTCTATACTGCTTATTGTGAAGCTATCTTTCCATACTTTGAATCATTTCTTGATCATTTCTTTGTGAATCATTTTCTTGAAATCTGGAAAGCTGACATAAATTCCTGAATACCGGAAACTCAAATGAATGGACTCTGAGCAAGTTCATCACAGGCTGAAAAGATCATTTTGCAGTCACAAAGAAAATTGTTTGTGAGATGTTTATGGGAAATAAGCCCTGCAGCAAGTGTACAGTCAACTCTCAAAATTTGATTCTGTATATACTTCAATAACCATCAAAGCTTGAAACAGGTTCAAAAACATGATGAACACTCCTAGTGACACGAGACATCTGGGCCAGTGGCGCAATGGATAACGCGTCTGACTACGGATCAGAAGATTGTAGGTTCGACTCCTACCTGGTTCGTTTAAGTTGCCGTGATCGTATAGTGGTTAGTACTCTGTGTTGTGGCCGCAGCAACCCTGGTTTGAATCCGGGTCACGGCATTTTCATTTTATTTCTCACACATCCATTTCTTTACAATATTGAAGGTAAGGACAATTGAAGAAACTAAGCAGATTCTTTGAATGTGCTTGCACAATTTGTCTTTACTGCTTATTGTAAAGCTATCTTTCCATACTTTGAATCATTTCTTGATCATTTCTTTGTGAATCATTTTCTTGAAATCTGGAAAGCTGACATAAATTCCTGAATACAGGAAACTCAAATGAATTGACTCTGAGCAAGTTCATCACAGGCTGAAAAGATCATTTTGCAGTCACAAAAAAAAATTGTTTGTGAGATGTTTATGGGAAATAAGCCCTGCAGCAAGTGTACAGTCAACTCTCAGACTTTGATTCTGTATATACTTCAATAACCATCAAAGCTTGAAACAGGTTCAAAAACATGATGAACACTCCAAGAGGCATAAGGCAGCTGGGCCAGTGGCGAAATGGATAACGCGTCTGACTACGGATCAGAAGATTGTAGGTTCGACTCCTACCTGGCTCGTTTAAGTTGCAATGATCGTATAGTGGTTCGTACTCTACGTTGTGGCCGCAGCAACCCCGGTTCAAATCCAGGTCACGGCATTTTCATTTTATTTCTCACACATCCATTTCTTTACAATACTGAAGGTAAGGACAATTGAAGAAACTAAGCAGATTCTTTGAATGTGCTTGCACAATTTGTCTTTACTGCTTATTGTGAAGCTATCTTTCCATACTTTGAATCATTTCTTGATCATTTCTTTGTAAATCATTTTCTTGAAATCTGGAAAGCTGACATAAATTCCTGAATACAGGAAACTAAAATGAATGGACTCTGAGCAAGTTCATCACAGGCTGAAAAGATCATTTTGCAGTCACAAAGAAAATTGTTTGTGAGATGTTTATGGGAAATAAGCCCTGCAGCAAGTGTACAGTCAACTCTCAAAATTTGATTCTGTATATACTTCAATAACCATCAAAGCTTGAAACAGGTTCAAAAACATGATGAACACTCCAAGTGACATAAGACATCTGGGCCAGTGGTGCAATGGATAACGCGTCTGACTACGGATCAGAAGATTGTAGGTTCAACTCCTACCTGGTTCATTTAAGTTGCCGTGATCGTATAGTGGTTAGTACTCTGCGTTGTGGCCGCAGCAACCCTGGTTTGAATCTGGGTCACGGCATTTTCATTTTATTTCTCACACATCCATTTCTTTACAATATTGAAGGTAAGGACAATTGAAGAAACTAAGCAGATTCTTTGAATGTGCTTGCACAATTTGTCTTTACTGCTTATTGTGAAGCTATCTTTCCATACTTTGAATCATTTCTTGATCATTTCTTTGTGAATCATTTTCTTGAAATCTGGAAAGCTGACATAAATTCCTGAATACAGGAAACTCAAATGAATGGACTCTGAGCAAGTTCATCACAGGCTGAAAAGATCATTTTGCAGTCACAAAGAAAATTGTTTGTGAGATGTTTATGGGAAATAAGCCCTGCAGCAAGTGTACAGTCAACTCTCAAAATTTGATTCTGTATATACTTCAACAACCATCTAAGCTTGAAACAGGTTCAAAAACATGATGAACACTCCAAGTGGCATAAGACAGCTGGGCCAGTGGCGCAATGGATAACGCGTCTGACTACGGATCAGAAGATTGTAGGATCGACTCCTACCTGGCTCGTTTAAGTTGCTGTAATCGTATAGTGGTTAGTACTCTGCGTTGTGGCTGCAGCAACCCCGGTTCGAATCCGGGTCACGGCATTTTCATTTTATTTCTCACACATCCATTTCTTTACAATATTGAAGGTAAGGACAATTGAAGAAACTAAGCAGATTCTTTGAATGTGCTTGCACAATTTGTCTTTACTGCTTATTGTGAAGCTATCTTTCCATACTTTGAATCATTTCTTTGTGAATCTTTTTCTTGAAATCTGGAAAGCTGACATAAATTCCTGAATACAGGAAACTAAAATGAATGGACTCTGAGCAAGTTCATCACAGGCTGAAAAGATCATTTTGCAGTCACAAAAAAAATAGTTTGTGAGATGTTTATGGGAAATAAGCCCTGCAGCAAGTGTACAGTCAACTCTCAGACTTTGATTCTGTATATACTTCAATAACCATCAAAGCTTGAAACAGGTTCAGAAACATGATGAACACTCCAAGTGGCATAAAGCAGCTGGGCCAGTGGCGCAATGGATAACGCGTCTGACTACGGATCAGAAGATTGTAGGTTTGACTCCTACCTGGCTCGTTTAAGTTGCCGTGATCGTATAGTGGTTAGTACTCTGCGTTGTGGCCGCAGCAACCCTGGTTCGAATCCAGGTCACAGCATTTTCATTTTATTTCTCACACATCCATTTCTTTACAATACTGAAGGTAAGGACAATTGAAGAAACTAAGCAGATTCTTTGAATGTGCTTGCACAATTTGTCTTTACTGCTTATTGTAAAGCTATCTTTCCATACTTTGAATCATTTCTTGATCATTTCTTTGTGAATCATTTTCTTGAAATCTGGAAAGCTGACATAAATTCCTGAATACAGGAAACTCAAATGAATGGACTCTGAGCAAGTTCATCACAGGCTGAAAAGATCATTTTGCAGTCACAAAGAAAATTGTTTGTGAGATGTTTATGGGAAATAAGCCCTGCAGCAAGTGTACAGTCAACTCTCAAAATTTGATTCTGTATATACTTCAATAACCATCAAAGCTTGAAACAGGTTCAAAAACATGATGAACACTCCAAGTGACATAAGACATCTGGGCCAGTGGCGCAATGGATAACGCGTCTGACTACGGATAAGAAGATTGTAGGTTCGACTCCTACCTGGTTCGTTTAAGTTGCCGTGATCGTATAGTGGTTAGTACTCTGCGTTGTGGCCGCAGCAACACTGGTTTGAATCCGGGTCACGGCATTTTCATTTTATTTCTCACACATCCATTTCTTTACAATATTGAAGGTAAGGACAATTGAAGAAACTAAGCAGATTCTTTGAATGTGCTTGCACAATTTGTCTTTACTGCTTATTGTAAAGCTATCTTTCCATACTTTGAATAATTTCTTGATCATTTCTTTGTGAATCATTTTCTTGAAATCTGGAAAGCTGACATAAATTCCTGAATACAGGAAACTCAAATGAATTGACTCTGAGCAAGTTCATCACAGGCTGAAAAGATCATTTTGCAGTCACAAAGAAAGTTGTTTGTGAGATGTTTACGGGAAATAAGCCCTGCAGCAAGTGTACAGTCAACTCTCAAAATTTGATTCTGTATATACTTCAATAACCATCAAAGCTTGAAACAGGTTCAAAAACATGATGAACACTCCAAGTGGCATAAGACAGCTGGGCCAGTGGCGCAATGGATAAAGCGTCTGACTACGGATCAGCAGATTGTAAGTTCGACTCCTACCTGGCTCGTTTAAGTTGCCGTGATCGTATAGTGGTTAGTACTCTGCGTTGTGGCCGCAGCAACCCTGGTTCGAATCTGGGTCACGGCATTTTCATTTTATTTCTCACACATCCATTTCTTTACAATATTGAAGGTAAGGACAATTGAATAAACTAAGTAGATTCTTTGAATGTGCTTGCACAATTTGTCTTTACTGCTTATTGTGAAGCTATCTTTCCATACTTTGAATCATTTCTTGATCATTTCTTTGTGAATCATTTTCTTGAAATCTGGAAAGCTGACATAAATTCCTGAATACAGGAAACTCAAATGAATGGACTCTGAGCAACTTCATCACAGGCTGAAAAGATCATTTTGCAGTCACAAAGAAAATTGTTTGTGAGATGTTTATGGGAAATAAGCCCTGCAGCAAGTGTACAGTCAACTCTCAGACTTTGATTCTGTATATACTTCAATAACCATCAAAGCTTGAAACAGGTTCAAAAACATGATGAACACTCCAAGAGACATAAGGCAGCTGGGCCAGTGGCGCAATGGATAACGCGTCTGACTACGGATCAGAAGATTGTAGGTTCGACTCCTACCTGGCTCGTTTAAGTTGCCGTGATCGTATAGTGGTTAGTACTCTGCGTTGTGGCCGCAGCAACAACCCTGGTTCGAATCCAGGTCACGGCATTTTCATTTTATTTCTCACACATCGATTTCTTTACAATATTGAAGGTAAGGACAATTGAAGAAACTAAGCAGATTCTTTGAATGTGCTTGCACAATTTGTCTTTACTGCTTATTGTGAAGCTATCTTTCCATACTTTGAATCATTTCTTGATCATTTCTTTGTGAATCATTTTCTTGAAATCTGGAAAGCTGACATAAATTCCTGAATACAGGAAACTCAAATGAATGGACTCTGAGCAAGTTCATCACAGGCTGAAAAGATCATTTTGCAGTCACAAAGAAAATTGTTTGTGAGATGTTTATGGGAAATAAGCCCTGCAGCAAGTGTACAGTCAACTCTCAAAATTTGATTCTGTATATACTTCAATAACCATCAAAGCTTGAAATAGTTCAAAAACATGATGAACACTCCAAGTGGCATAAAACAGCTGGGCCAGTGGCGCAATGGATAACGCGTCTGACTAAGGATCAGAAGATTGTAGGTTCAACTCTTACCTGGCTCGTTTAAGTTTCCGTGATTGTACAGTGGTTAGTACTCTTCGTTGTAGCTGCATCAATCCAGGTTTGAATCCGGGTCACAGCATTTTCATTTTATTTCTCACACATCCATTTCTTTACAATATTGAAGGTAAGGACAATTGAAGAAACTAAGCAGATTCTTTGAATGTGCTTGCACAATTTGTCTTTACTGCTTATTGTGAAGCTATCTTTCCATACTTTGAATCATTTCTTGATCATTTCTTTGTGAATCATTTTCTTGAAATCTGGAAAGCTGACATAAATTCCTGAATACAGGAAACTCAAATGAATGGACTCTGAGCAAGTTCATCACAGGCTGTAAAGATCTTTTTGCAGTCACAAAGAAAATTGTCTGTGAGATGTTTATGGGAAATAAGCCCTGCAGCAATTGTACAGTCAACTCTCAAAATTTGATTCTGTATATACTTGAATAACCATCAAAGCTTGAAACAGGTTCAAAAACATGATGAACACTCCAAGTGACATAAGACAGCTGGGCCAGTGGCGCAATGGATAAGGCGTCTGACTACAGATCAGAAGATTGAAGGTTCAACTCCTACCTGGCTCGTTTAAGTTGCCGTGATCGTATAGTGGTTAGTACTCTGCGTTGTGGCCGCAGCAACCCCGGTTCGAATCTGGGTCACGGCATTTTAATTTTATTTCTCACACATCCATTTCTTTACAATATTGAAGGTAAGGACAATTGAAGAAACTAAGTAGATTCTTTGAATGTGCTTGCACAATTTGTCTTTACTGCTTATTGTGAAGCTATCTTTCCATACTTTGAATCATTTCTTGATCATTTCTTTGTGAATCATTTTCTTGAAATCTGGAAAGCTGACATAAATTCCTGAATACAGGAAACTCAAATGAATGGACTCTGAGCAACTTCATCACAGGCTGAAAAGATCATTTTGCAGTCACAAAGAAAATTGTTTGTGAGATGTTTATGGGAAATAAGCCCTGCAGCAAGTGTACAGTCAACTCTCAGACTTTGATTCTGTATATACTTCAATAACCATCAAAGCTTGAAACAGGTTCAAAAACATGATGAACACTCCAAGTGGCATAAGACATCTGGGCCAGTGGCGCAATGGATAACGCGTCTGACTACGGATCAGAAGATTGTAGATTCAACTCCTACCTGGTTCGTTTAAGTTGCCGTGATCGTATAGTGGTTAGTACTCTGCGTTGTGGCCGCAGCAACCCTGGTATGAATCCGGGTCACGGCATTTTCATTTTATTTCTCACACATCCATTTCTTTACAATATTAAAGGTAAGGACAATTGAAGAAACTAAGCAGATTCTTTGAATGTGCTTGCACAATTTGTCTTTACTGCTTATTGTGAAGCTATCTTTCCATACTTTGAATCATTTCTTGATCATTTCTTTGTGAATCATTTTCTTGAAATCTGGAAAGCTGACATAAATTCCTGAATACAGGAAACTCAAATGAATGGACTCTGAGCAAGTTCATCACAGGCTGTAAAGATCATTTTGCAGTCACAAAGAAAATTGTTTGTGAGATGTTTATGGGAAATAAGCCCTGCAGCAATTGTACAGTCAACTCTCAAAATTTGATTCTGTATATACTTGAATAACCATCAAAGCTTGAAACAGGTTCAAAAACATGATGAACACTCCAAGTGACATAAGACAGCTGGGCCAGTGGCGCAATGGATAAGGCGTCTGACTACAGATCAGAAGATTGAAGGTTCAACTCCTACCTGGCTCGTTTAAGTTGCCGTTATCGTATAGTGGTTAGTACTCTGCGTTGTGGCTGCAGCAACCCAGGTTCGAATCCGGGTCACGGAATTTTCATTTTATTTCTCACACATCCATTTCTTTACAATATTGAAGGTAAGGACAATTGAAGAAGCTAAGTAGATTCTTTGAATGTGCTTGCACAATTTGTCTTTACTGCTTATTGTGAAGCTATCTTTCCATACTTTGAATCATTTCTTGATCATTTCTTTGTGAATCATTTTCTTGAAATCTGGAAAGCTGACATAAATTCCTAAATACAGGAAACTCAAATGAATGGACTCTGAGCAACTTCATCACAGGCTGAAAAGATCATTTTGCAGTCACAAAGAAAATTGTTTGTGAGATGTTTATGGGAAATAAGCCCTGCAGCAAGTGTACAGTCAACTCTCAGACTTTGATTCTGTATATACTTCAATAACCATCAAAGCTTGAAACAGGTTCAAAAACATGATGAACACTCCAAGAAGCATAAGGCAGCTGGGCCAGTGGCGCAATGGATAACGCGTCTGACTACGGATCAGAAGATTGTAGGTTCGACTCCTACCTGGCTCGTTTAAGTTGCCGTGATCGTATAGTGGTTAGTACTCTGCGTTGTGGCTGCAGCAACCCTGGTTCAAATCCAGGTCACGGCATTTTCATTTTATTTCTCACACATCGATTTCTTTACAATATTGAAGGTAAGGACAATTGAAGAAACTAAGCAGATTCTTTGAATGTGCTTGCACAATTTGTCTTTACTGCTTATTGTGAAGCTATCTTTCCATACTTTGAATCATTTCTTGATCATTTCTTTGTGAATCATTTTCTTGAAATCTGGAAAGCTGACATAAATTCCTGAATACAGGAAACTCAAATGAATGGACTCTGAGCAAGTTCATCACAGGCTGAAAAGATCATTTTGCAGTCACAAAGAAAATTGTTTGTGAGATGTTTATGGGAAATAAGCCCTGCAGCAAGTGTACAGTCAACTCTCAAAATTTGATTCTGTATATACTTCAATAACCATCAAAGCTTGAAACAGGTTCAAAAACATGATGAACACTCCAAGTGGCATAAGACAGCTGGGCCAGTGGCGCAATGGATAAGGCGTCTGACTACTGATCAGAAGATTGAAGGTTCAACTCCTACCTGGCTCGTTTAAGTTGCCGTGATCGTATAGTGGTTAGTACTCTGCGTTGTGGCCGCAGCAACCCTGGTTCGAATCTGGGTCACAGCATTTTCATTTTATTTCTCACACATCCATTTCTTTACAATATTGAAGGTAAGGACAATTGAATAAACTAAGTAGATTCTTTGAATGTGCTTGCACAATTTGTCTTTACTGCTTATTGTGAAGCTATCTTTCCATACTTTGAATCATTTCTTGATCATTTCTTTGTGAATCATTTTCTTGAAATCTGGAAAGCTGACATAAATTCCTGAATACAGGAAACTCAAATGAATGGACTCTGAGCAACTTCATCACAGGCTGAAAAGATCATTTTGCAGTCACAAAGAAAATTGTTTGTGAGATGTTTATGGGAAATAAGCCCTGCAGCAAGTGTACAGTCAACTCTCAGACTTTGATTCTGTATATACTTCAATAACCATCAAAGCTTGAAACAGGTTCAAAAACATGATGAACACTCCAAGAGGAATAAGGCAGCTGGGCCAGTGGCGCAATGGATAACGCGCCTGACTACGGATCAGAAGATTGTAGGTTCGACTCCTACCTGGCTCGTTTAAGTTGCCGTGATCGTATAGTGGTTAGTACTCTGCGTTGTGGCCGCAGCAACCCTGGTTCGAATCCAGGTCACGGCATTTTCATTTTATTTCTCACACATCGATTTCTTTACAATATTGAAGGTAAGGACAATTGAAGAAACTAAGCAGATTCTTTGAATGTGCTTGCACAATTTGTCTTTACTGCTTATTGTGAAGCTATCTTTCCATACTTTGAATCATTTCTTGATCATTTCTTTGTGAATCATTTTCTTGAAATCTGGAAAGCTGACATAAATTCCTGAATACAGGAAACTCAAATGAATGGACTCTGAGCAAGTTCATCACAGGCTGAAAAGATCATTTTGCAGTCACAAAGAAAATTGTTTGTGAGATGTTTATGGGAAATAAGCCCTGCAGCAAGTGTACAGTCAACTCTCAAAATTTGATTCTGTATATACTTCAATAACCATCAAAGCTTGAAATAGTTCAAAAACATGATGAACACTCCAAGTGGCATAAGACAGCTGGGCCAGTGGCGCAATGGATAACGCGTCTGACTAAGGATCAGAAGATTGTAGGTTCAACTCTTACCTGGCTCGTTTAAGTTTCCGTGATTGTATAGTGGTTAGTACTCTTCGTTGTAGCTGCATCAATCCAGGTTTGAATCCGGGTCACAGCATTTTCATTTTATTTCTCACACATCCATTTCTTTACAATATTGAAGGTAAGGACAATTGAAGAAACTAAGCAGATTCTTTGAATGTGCTTGCACAATTTGTCTTTACTGCTTATTGTGAAGCTATCTTTCCATACTTTGAATCATTTCTTGATCATTTCTTTGTGAATCATTTTCTTGAAATCTGGAAAGCTGACATAAATTCCTGAATACAGGAAACTCAAATGAATGGACTCTGAGCAAGTTCATCACAGTCTGTAAAGATCATTTTGCAGTCACAAAGAAAATTGTTTGTGAGATGTTTATGGGAAATAAGCCCTGCAGCAATTGTACAGTCAACTCTCAAAATTTGATTCTGTATATACTTGAATAACCATCAAAGCTTGAAACAGGTTCAAAAACATGATGAACACTCCAAGTGACATAAGACAGCTGGGCCAGTGGCGCAATGGATAAGGCGTCTGTCTACAGATCAGAAGATTGAAGGTTCAACTCCTACCTGGCTCGTTTAAGTTGCCGTGATCGTATAGTGGTTAGTACTCTGCGTTGTGGCCGCAGCAACCCCGGTTCGAATCTGGGTCACGGCATTTTAATTTTATTTCTCACACATCCATTTCTTTACAATATTGAAGGTAAGGACAATTGAAGAAACTAAGTAGATTCTTTGAATGTGCTTGCACAATTTGTCTTTACTGCTTATTGTGAAGCTATCTTTCCATACTTTGAATCATTTCTTGATCATTTCTTTGTGAATCATTTTCTTGAAATCTGGAAAGCTGACATAAATTCCTGAATACAGGAAACTCAAATGAATGGACTCTGAGCAACTTCATCACAGGCTGAAAAGATCATTTTGCAGTCACAAAGAAAATTGTTTGTGAGATGTTTATGGGAAATAAGCCCTGCAGCAAGTGTACAGTCAACTCTCAGACTTTGATTCTGTATATACTTCAATAACCATCAAAGCTTGAAACAGGTTCAAAAACATGATGAACACTCCAAAAAGCATAAGGCAGCTGGGCCAGTGGCGCAATGGATAACGCGTCTGACTACGGATCAGAAGATTGTAGGTTCGACTCCTACCTGGCTCGTTTAAGTTGCCGTGATCGTATAGTGGTTAGTACTCTGCGTTGTGGCTGCAGCAACCCTGGTTCGAATCCAGGTCACGGCATTTTCATTTTATTTCTCACACATCGATTTCTTTACAATATTGAAGGTAAGGACAATTGAAGAAACTAAGCAGATTCTTTGAATGTGCTTGCACAATTTGTCTTTACTGCTTATTGTGAAGCTATCTTTCCATACTTTGAATCATTTCTTGATCATTTCTTTGTGAATCATTTTCTTGAAATCTGGAAAGCTGACATAAATTCCTGAATACGGGAAACTCAAATGAATGGACTCTGAGCAAGTTCATC
Organism: Pseudophryne corroboree; assembly: GCF_028390025.1. NCBI lineage: Eukaryota > Metazoa > Chordata > Amphibia > Anura > Myobatrachidae > Pseudophryne > Pseudophryne corroboree. The sequence goes on from NC_086449.1 coordinate 97,363,206, forward strand.
ACAGGCTGAAAAGATCATTTTGCAGTCACAAAGAAAATTGTTTGTGAGATGTTTATGGGAAATAAGCCCTGCAGCAAGTGTACAGTCAACTCTCAAAATTTGATTCTGTATATACTTCAATAACCATCAAAGCTTGAAACAGGTTCAAAAACATGATGAACACTCCAAGTGGCATAAAACATCTGGGCCAGTGGCGCAATGGATAACGCGTCTGACTACGGATCAGAAGATTGTAGATTCAACTCCTACCTGGTTCGTTTAAGTTGCCGTGATTGTATAGTGGTTAGTACTCTGCGTTGTGGCCGCAGCAACCCTGGTTTGAATCCGGGTCACGGCATTTTCATTTTATTTCTCACACATCCATTTCTTTACAATATTGAAGGTAAGGACAATTGAAGAAACTAAGCAGATTCTTTGAATGTGCTTGCACAATTTGTCTTTACTGCTTATTGTGAAGCTATCTTTCCATACTTTGAATCATTTCTTGATCATTTCTTTGTGAATCATTTTCTTGAAATCTGGAAAGCTGACATAAATTCCTGAATACAGGAAACTCAAATGAATGGACTCTGAGCAACTTCATCACAGGCTGAAAAGATCATTTTGCAGTCACAAAGAAAATTGTTTGTGAGATGTTTATGGGAAATAAGCCCTGCAGCAAGTGTACAGTCAACTCTCAGACTTTGATTCTGTATATACTTCAATAACCATCAAAGCTTGAAACAGGTTCAAAAACATGATGAACACTCCAAGAGACCTAAGGCAGCTGGGCCAGTGGCGCAATGGATAACGCGTCTGACTACGGATCAGAAGATTGTAGGTTCGACTCCTACCTGGCTCGTTTAAGTTGCCGTGATCGTATAATGGTTAGTACTCTGCGTTGTGGCCGCAGCAACAACCCTGGTTCGAATCCGGGTCACGGCATTTTCATTTTATTTCTCACACATCGATTTCTTTACAATATTGAAGGTAAGGACAATTGAAGAAACTAAGCAGATTCTTTGAATGTGCTTGCACAATTTGTCTTTACTGCTTATTGTGAAGCTATCTTTCCATACTTTGAATCATTTCTTGATCATTTCTTTGTGAATCATTTTCTTGAAATCTGGAAAGCTGACATAAATTCCTGAATACAGGAAACTCAAATGAATGGACTCTGAGCAAGTTCATCACAGGCTGAAAAGATCATTTTGCAGTCACAAAGAAAATTGTTTGTGAGATGTTTATGGGAAATAAGCCCTGCAGCAAGTGTACAGTCAACTCTCAAAATTTGATTCTGTATATACTTCAATAACCATCAAAGCTTGAAACAGGTTCAAAAACATGATGAACACTCCAAGTGGCATAAGACATCTGGGCCAGTGGCGCAATGGATAACGCGTCTGACTACGGATCAGAAGATTGTAGGTTCGACTCCTACCTGGTTCGTTTAAGTTGCTGTGATCGTATAGTGGTTAGTACTCTGCGTTGTGGCCGCAGCAACCCTGGTTCGAATCCGGGTCACGGTATTTTCATTTTATTTCTCACACATCCATTTCTTTACAATATTGAAGGTAAGGACAATTGAAGAAACTAAGCAGATTCTTTGAATGTGCTTGCACAATTTGTCTTTACTGCTTATTGTGAAGCTATCTTTCCATTCTTTGAATCATTTCTTGATCATTTCTTTGTGAATCATTTTCTTGAAATCTGGAAAGCTGACATAAATTCCTGAATACAGGAAACTCAAATGAATTGACTCTGAGCAAGTTCATCACAGGCTGAAAAGATCATTTTGCAGTCACAAAGAAAATTGTTTGTGAGATGTTTATGGGAAATAAGCCCTGCAGCAAGTGTACAGTCAACTCTCAAAATTTGATACTGTATATACTTCAATAACCATCAAAGCTTGAAACAGGTTCAAAAACATGATGAACACTCCAAGTGGCATAAGAAAGCTGGGCCAGTGGCGCAATGGATAAGGCGTCTGACTACTGATCAGAAGATTCAAGGTTCAACTCCTACCTGGCTCGTTTAAGTTGCCGTGATCGTATAGTGGTTAGTACTCTGCGCTGTGGCCGCAGCAACCCTGGTTCGAATCCAGGTCACGGCATTTTCATTTTATTTCTCACACATCGATTTCTTTACAATATTGAAGGTAAGGACAATTGAAGAAACTAAGCAGATTCTTTGAATGTGCTTGCACAATTTGTCTTTACTGCTTATTGTGAAGCTATCTTTCCATACTTTGAATCATTTCTTGATCATTTCTTTGTGAATCATTTTCTTGAAATCTGGAAAGCTGACATAAATTCCTGAATACAGGAAACTCAAATGAATGGACTCTGAGCAAGTTCATCACAGGCTGAAAAGATAATTTTGCAGTCACAAAGAAAATTGTTTGTGAGATGTTTATGGGAAATAAGCCCTGCAGCAAGTGTACAGTCAACTCTCAAAATTTGATTCTGTATATACTTCAATAACCATCAAAGCTTGAAACAGGTTCAAAAACATGATGAACACTCCAAGTGGCATAAGAAAGCTGGGCCAGTGGCGCAATGGATAAGGCGTCTGACTACTGATCAGAAGATTCAAGGTTCAACTCCTACCTGGCTCGTTTAAGTTGCCGTGATCGTATAGTGGTTAGTACTCTGCGTTGTGGCCGCAGCAACCCTGGTTCGAATCTGGGTCACGGCATTTTCATTTTATTTCTCACACATCCATTTCTTTACAATATTGAAGGTAAGGACAATTGAATAAACTAAGTAGATTCATTGAATGTGCTTGCACAATTTGTCTTTACTGCTTATTGTGAAGCTATCTTTCCATACTTTGAATCATTTCTTGATCATTTCTTTGTGAATCATTTTCTTGAAATCTGGAAAGCTGACATAAATTCCTGAATACAGGAAACTCAAATGAATGGACTCTGAGCAACTTCATCACAGGCTGAAAAGATCATTTTGCAGTCACAAAGAAAATTGTTTGTGAGATGTTTATGGGAAATAAGCCCTGCAGCAAGTGTACAGTCAACTCTCAGACTTTGATTCTGTATATACTTCAATAACCATCAAAGCTTGAAACAGGTTCAAAAACATGATGAACACTCCAAGAAACATAAGGCAGCTGGGCCAGTGGCGCAATGGATAACGCGTCTGACTACGGATCAGAAGATTGTAGGTTCGACTCCTACCTGGCTCGTTTAAGTTGCCGTGATCGTATAATGGTTAGTACTCTGCGTTGTGGCCGCAGCAACAACCCTGGTTCGAATCCGGGTCACGGCATTTTCATTTTATTTCTCACACATCGATTTCTTTACAATATTGAAGGTAAGGACAATTGAAGAAACTAAGCAGATTCTTTGATTGTGCTTGCACAATTTGTCTTTACTGCTTATTGTGAAGCTATCTTTCCATACTTTGAATCATTTCTTGATCATTTCTTTGTGAATCATTTTCTTGAAATCTGGAAAGCTGACATAAATTCCTGAATACAGGAAACTCAAATGAATGGACTCTGAGCAAGTTCATCACAGGCTGAAAAGATCATTTTGCAGTCACAAAGAAAATTGTTTGTGAGATGTTTATGGGAAATAAGCCCTGCAGCAAGTGTACAGTCAACTCTCAAAATTTGATTCTGTATATACTTCAATAACCATCAAAGCTTGAAACAGGTTCAAAAACATGATGAACACTCCAAGTGGCATAAGACATCTGGGCCAGTGGCGCAATGGATAACGCGTCTGACTACGGATCAGAAGATTGTAGGTTCGACTCCTACCTGGTTCGTTTAAGTTGCTATGATCGTATAGTGGTTAGTACTCTGCGTTGTGGCCGCAGCAACCCTGGTTCGAATCCGGGTCACGGCATTTTCATTTTATTTCTCACACATCCATTTCTTTACAATATTGAAGGTAAGGACAATTGAAGAAACTAAGCAGATTCTTTGAATGTGCTTGCACAATTTGTCTTTACTGCTTATTGTGAAGCTATCTTTCCATTCTTTGAATCATTTCTTGATCATTTCTTTGTGAATCATTTTCTTGAAATCTGGAAAGCTGACATAAATTCCTGAATACAGGAAACTCAAATGAATTGACTCTGAGCAAGTTCATCACAGGCTGAAAAGATCATTTTGCAGTCACAAAGAAAATTGTTTGTGAGATGTTTATGGGAAATAAGCCCTGCAGCAAGTGTACAGTCAACTCTCAAAATTTGATTCTGTATATACTTCAAAAACCATCAAAGCTTGAAATAGTTTAAAAACATGATAAACACTCCAAGTGGCATAAGACAGCTGGGCCAGTGGCGCAATGGATAACGCGTCTGACTAAGGATCAGAAGATTGTAGGTTCAACTCTTACCTGGCTCGTTTAAGTTTCCGTGATTGTATAGTGGTTAGTACTCTTCGTTGTAGCTGCATCAATCCAGGTTTGAATCCGGGTCACAGCATTTTCATTTTATTTCTCACACATCCATTTCTTTACAATATTGAAGGTAAGGACAATTGAAGAAACTAAGCAGATTCTTTGAATGTGCTTGCACAATTTGTCTTTACTGCTTATTGTGAAGCTATCTTTCCATACTTTGAATCATTTCTTGATCATTTCTTTGTGAATCATTTTCTTGAAATCTGGAAAGCTGACATAAATTCCTGAATACAGGAAACTCAAATGAATGGACTCTGAGCAAGTTCATCACAGTCTGTAAAGATCATTTTGCAGTCACAAAGAAAATTGTTTGTGAGATGTTTATGGGAAATAAGCCCTGCAGCAATTGTACAGTCAACTCTCAAAATTTGATTCTGTATATACTTGAATAACCATCAAAGCTTGAAACAGGTTCAAAAACATGATGAACACTCCAAGTGACATGAGACAGCTGGGCCAGTGGCGCAATGGATAAGGCGTCTGACTACAGATCAGAAGATTGAAGGTTCAACTCCTACCTGGCTCGTTTAAGTTGCCGTGATCGTATAGTGGTTAGTACTCTGCGTTGTGGCCGCAGCAACCCCGGTTCGAATCTGGGTCACGGCATTTTAATTTTATTTCTCACACATCCATTTCTTTACAATATTGAAGGTAAGGACAATTGAAGAAACTAAGTAGATTCTTTGAATGTGCTTGCACAATTTGTCTTTACTGCTTATTGTGAAGCTATCTTTCCATACTTTGAATCATTTCTTGATCATTTCTTTGTGAATCATTTTCTTGAAATCTGGAAAGCTGACATAAATTCCTGAATACAGGAAACTCAAATGAATGGACTCTGAGCAACTTCATCACAGGCTGAAAAGATCATTTTGCAGTCACAAAGAAAATTGTTTGTGAGATGTTTATGGGAAATAAGCCCTGCAGCAAGTGTACAGTCAACTCTCAGACTTTGATTCTGTATATACTTCAATAACCATCAAAGCTTGAAACAGGTTCAAAAACATGATGAACACTCCAAAAAGCATAAGGCAGCTGGGCCAGTGGCGCAATGGATAACGCGTCTGACTACGGATCAGAAGATTGTAGGTTCGACTCCTACCTGGCTTGTTTATGTTGCCGTGATCGTATAGTGGTTAGTACTCTGCGTTGTGGCCGCAGCAACCCTGGTTCGAATCCGGGTCACGGCATTTTAATTTTATTTCTCACACATCGATTTCTTTACAATATTGAAGGTAAGGACAATTGAAGAAACTAAGCAGATTCTTTGAATGTGCTTGCACAATTTGTCTTTACTGCTTATTGTGAAGCTATCTTTCCATACTTTGAATCATTTCTTGATCATTTCTTTGTGAATCATTTTCTTGAAATCTGGAAAGCTGACATAAATTCCTGAATACAGGAAACTCAAATGAATGGACTCTGAGCAAGTTCATCACAGTCTGTAAAGATCATTTTGCAGTCACAAAGAAAATTGTTTGTGAGATGTTTATGGGAAATAAGCCCTGCAGCAATTGTACAGTCAACTCTCAAAATTTGATTCTGTATATACTTGAATAACCATCAAAGCTTGAAACAGGTTCAAAAACATGATGAACACTCCAAGTGACATGAGACAGCTGGGCCAGTGGCGCAATGGATAAGGCGTCTGACTACAGATCAGAAGATTGAAGGTTCAACTCCTACCTGGCTCGTTTAAGTTGCCGTGATCGTATAGTGGTTAGTACTCTGCGTTGTGGCCGCAGCAACCCCGGTTCGAATCTGGGTCACGGCATTTTAATTTTATTTCTCACACATCCATTTCTTTACAATATTGAAGGTAAGGACAATTGAAGAAACTAAGTAGATTCTTTGAATGTGCTTGCACAATTTGTCTTTACTGCTTATTGTGAAGCTATCTTTCCATACTTTGAATCATTTCTTGATCATTTCTTTGTGAATCATTTTCTTGAAATCTGGAAAGCTGACATAAATTCCTGAATACAGGAAACTCAAATGAATGGACTCTGAGCAACTTCATCACAGGCTGAAAAGATCATTTTGCAGTCACAAAGAAAATTGTTTGTGAGATGTTTATGGGAAATAAGCCCTGCAGCAAGTGTACAGTCAACTCTCAGACTTTGATTCTGTATATACTTCAATAACCATCAAAGCTTGAAACAGGTTCAAAAACATGATGAACACTCCAAAAAGCATAAGGCAGCTGGGCCAGTGGCGCAATGGATAACGCGTCTGACTACGGATCAGAAGATTGTAGGTTCGACTCCTACCTGGCTTGTTTATGTTGCCGTGATCGTATAGTGGTTAGTACTCTGCGTTGTGGCCGCAGCAACCCTGGTTCGAATCCGGGTCACGGCATTTTAATTTTATTTCTCACACATCGATTTCTTTACAATATTGAAGGTAAGGACAATTGAAGAAACTAAGCAGATTCTTTGAATGTGCTTGCACAATTTGTTTTTACTGCTTATTGTGAAGCTATCTTTCCATACTTTGAATCATTTCTTGATCATTTCTTTGTGAATCATTTTCTTGAAATCTGGAAAGCTGACATAAATTCCTGAATACAGGAAACTCAAATGAATGGACTCTGAGCAAGTTCATCACAGGCTGAAAAGATCATTTTGCAGTCACAAAGAAAATTGTTTGTGAGATGTTTATGGGAAATAAGCCCTGCAGCAAGTGTACAGTCAACTCTCAAAATTTGATTCTGTATATACTTCAATAACCATCAAAGCTTGAAACAGGTTCAAAAACATGATGAACACTCCATGTGGCATAAGACATCTGGGCCAGTGGCGCAATGGATAACGCGTCTGACTACGGATCAGAAGATTGTAGATTCAACTCCTACCTGGTTCGTTTAAGTTGCGGTGATCGTATAGTGGTTAGTACTCTGCGTTGTGGCCGCAGCATCCCTGGTTTGAATCCGGGTCACGGCATTTTCATTTTATTTCTCACACATCCATTTCTTTACAATATTGAAGGTAAGGACAATTGAAGAAACTAAGCAGATTCTTTGAATGTGCTTGCACAATTTGTCTTTACTGCTTATTGTGAAGCTATCTTTCCATACTTTGAATCATTTCTTGATCATTTCTTTGTGAATCATTTTCTTGAAATCTGGAAAGCTGACATAAATTCCTGAATACAGGAAACTCAAATGAATGGACTCTGAGCAAGTTCATCACAGGCTGTAAAGATCATTTTGCAGTCACAAAGAAAATTGTTTGTGAGATGTTTATGGGAAATAAGCCCTGCAGCAATTGTACAGTCAACTCTCAAAATTTGATTCTGTATATACTTGAATAACCATCAAAGCTTGAAACAGGTTCAAAAACATGATGAACACTCCAAGTAACATAAGACAGCTGGGCCAGTGGCGCAATGGATAAGGCGTCTGACTACAGATCAGAAGATTGAAGGTTCAACTCCTACCTGGCTCGTTTAAGTTGCCGTTATCGTATAGTGGTTAGTACTCTGCGTTCTGGCCGCAGCAACCCAGGTTCGATTCCGGGTCACGGAATTTTCATTTTATTTCTCACACATCCATTTCTTTACAATATTGAAGGTAAGGACAATTGAAGAAACTAAGTAGATTCTTTGAATGTGCTTGCACAATTTGTCTTTACTGCTTATTGTGAAGCTATCTTTCTATACTTTGAATCATTTCTTGATCATTTCTTTGTGAATCATTTTCTTGAAATCTGGAAAGCTGACATAAATTCCTGAATACAGGAAACTCAAATGAATGGACTCTGAGCAACTTCATCACAGGCTGAAAAGATCATTTTGCAGTCACAAAGAAAATTGTTTGTGAGATGTTTATGGGAAATAAGCCCTGCAGCAAGTGTACAGTCAACTCTCAGACTTTGATTCTGTATATACTTCAATAACCATCAAAGCTTGAAACAGGTTCAAAAACATGATGAACACTCCAAGAAGCATAAGGCAGCTGGGCCAGTGGCGCAATGGATAACGCGTCTGACTACGGAGCAGAAGATTGTAGGTTCGACTCCTACCTAGCTCATTTAAGTTGCCGTGATCGTATAGTGGTTAGTACTCTGCGTTGTGGCCGCAGCAACCCTGGTTCGAATCCAGGTCACGGCATTTTCATTTTATTTCTCACACATCGATTTCTTTACAATATTGAAGGTAAGGACAATTGAAGAAACTAAGCAGATTCTTTGAATGTGCTTGCACAATTTGTCTTTACTGCTTATTGTGAAGCTATCTTTCCATACTTTGAATCATTTCTTGATCATTTCTTTGTGAATCATTTTCTTGAAATCTGGAAATCTGACATAAATTCCTGAATACAGGAAACTCAAATGAATGGACTCTGAGCAAGTTCATCACAGGCTGAAAAGATCATTTTGCAGTCACAAAGAAAATTGTTTGTGAGATGTTTATGGGAAATAAGCCCTGCAGCAAGTGTACAGTCAACTCTCAAAATTTGATTCTGTATATACTTCAATAACCATCAAAGCTTGAAACAGGTTCAAAAACATGATGAACACTCCAAGTGGCATAAGACATCTGGGCCAGTGGCGCAATGGATAACGCGTCTGACTACGGATCAGAAGATTGTAGATTCAACTCCTACCTGGTTCATTTAAGTTGCCGTGATCGTATAGTGGTTAGTACTCTGCGTTGTGGCCGCAGCAACCCTGGTTCGAATCCGGGTCACGGCATTTTCATTTTATTTCTCACACATCCATTTCTTTACAATATTGAAGGTAAGGACAATTGAAGAAACTAAGCAGATTCTTTGAATGTGCTTGCACAATTTGTCTTTACTGCTTATTGTAAAGCTATCTTTCCATACTTTGAATCATTTCTTGATCATTTCTTTGTGAATCATTTTCTTGAAATCTGGAAAGCTGACATAAATTCCTGAATACAGGAAACTCAAATGAATGGACTCTGAGCAAGTTCATCACAGGCTGAAAAGATCATTTTGCAGTCACAAAGAAAATTGTTTGTGAGATGTTTATGGGAAATAAGCCCTGCAGCAAGTGTACAGTCAACTCTCAAAATTTGATTCTGTATATACTTCAATAACCATCAAAGCTTGAAATAGTTCAAAAACATGATGAACACTCCAAGTGGCATAAGACAGCTGGGCCAGTGGCGCTATGGATAACGCGTCTGACTATGGATCAGAAGATTGTAGGTTCGACTCTTACCTGGCTCGTTTAAGTTTCCGTGATTGTATAGTGGTTAGTACTCTGTGTTGTGGCCGCAGCAACCCAGGTTCGAATCCGTGTCACAGCATTTTCATTTTATTTCTCACACATCCATTTCTTTACAATATTGAAGGTAAGGACAATTGAAGAAACTAAGCAGATTCTTTGAATGTGCTTGCACAATTTGTCTTTACTGCTTATTGTGAAGCTATCTTTCCATACTTTGAATCATTTCTTGATCATTTCTTTGTGAATCATTTTCTTGAAATCTGGAAAGCTGACATAAATTCCTGAATACAGGAAACTCAAATGAATAGACTCTGAGCAAGTTCATCACAGGCTGAAAAGATCATTTTGCAGTCACAAAGAAAATTGTTTGTGAGATGTTTATGGGAAATAAGCCCTGCAGCAAGTGTACAGTCAACTCTGAAAATTTGATTCTGTATATACTTCAACAACCATCTAAGCTTGAAACAGGTTCAAAAACATGATGAACACTCCAAGTGGCACAAGACAGCTGGGCCAGTGGCGCAATGGATAACGCGTCTGACTACGGATCAGAAGATTGTAGGCTCGACTCCTACCTGGCTCGTTTAAGTTGCCGTGATCGTATAGTGGTTAGTACTCTGCGTTGTGGCCGCAGCAACCCTGGTTCGAATCCGGGTCACGGCATTTTCATTTTATTTCTCACACATCCATTTCTTTACAATATTGAAGGTAAGGACAATTGAAGAAACTAAGCAGATTCTTTGAATGTGCTTGCACAATTTGTCTTTACTTCTTATTGTGAAGCTATCTTTCCATACTTTGAATCATTTCTTTCTGAATCATTTTCTTGAAATCTGGAAAGCTGACATAAATTCCTGAATACAGGAAACTAAAATGAATGGACTCTGAGCAAGTTCATCACAGGCTGAAAAGATCATTTTGCAGTCACAAAAAAAATAGTTTGTAAGATGTTTATGGGAAATAAGCCCTGCAGCAAGTGTACAGTCAACTCTCAGATTTTGATTCTGTATATACTTCAATAACCATCAAAGCTTGAAACAGGTTCAAAAACATGATGAACACTCCAAGTAATATAAGACATCTGGGCCAGTGGCGCAATGGATAACGCGTCTGACTACGGATCAGAAGATTGTAGGTTCGACTCCTACCTGGTTCGTTTAAGATGTCGTGATCGTATCGTGGTTAGTACTATGCGTTGTGGCCGCAGCAACCCTGGTTTGAATCCGGGTCACGGCATTTTCATTTTATTTCTCACACATCCATTTCTTTACAATATTGAAGGTAAGGACAATTGAAGAAACTAAGCAGATTCTTTGAATGTGCTTGCACAATTTGTCTTTACTGCTTATTGTAAAGCTATCTTTCCATACTTTGAATCATTTCTTGATCATTTCTTTGTGAATCATTTTCTTGAAATCTGGAAAGCTGACATAAATTCCTGAATACAGGAAACTCAAATGAATTGACTCTGAGCAAGTTCATCACAGGCTGAAAAGATCATTTTGCAGTCACAAAGAAAATTGTTTGTGAGATGTTTATGGGAAATAAGCCCTGCAGCAAGTGTACAGTCAACTCTCAAAATTTGATTCTGTATATACTTCAATAACCACCAAAGCTTGAAATAGTTCAAAAACATGATGAACACTCCAAGTGGCATAAGACAGCTGGGCCAGTGGCGCAATGGATAACGCGTCTGACTACGGATCAGAAGATTGTAGGTTCGACTCTTACCTGGCTCGTTTAAGTTTCCGTGATTGTATAGTGGTTAGTACTCTGCGTTGTGGCCGCAGCAACCCCGGTTCGAATCCAGGTCACAGCATTTTCATTTTATTTCTCACACATCCATTTCTTTACAATATTGAAGGTAAGGACAATTGAAGAAACTAAGCAGATTCTTTGAATGTGCTTGCACAATTTGTCTTTACTGCTTATTGTGAAGCTATCTTTCCATACTTTGAATCATTTCTTTGTGAATCATTTTCTTGAAATCTGGAAAGCTGACATAAATTCCTGAATACAGGAAACTCAGTGATGAACTTGCTCAGGACTCTGAGCAAGTTCATCACAGGCTGAAAAGATCATTTTGCAGTCACAAAGAAAATTGTTTGTGAGATGTTTATGGGAAATAAGTCCTGCAGCAAGTGTACAGTCAACTCTCAAAATTTGATTCTGTATATACTTCAATAACCATCAAAGCTTGAAACAGGTTCAAAAACATGATGAACACTCCAAGTGGCATAAGACAGCTGGGCCAGTGGCGCAATGGATAACGCGTCTGACGACGGATCAGAAGATTGTAGGTTTGTATCCTACCTGGCTCGTTTAAATTGCCGTGATCGTATAGTGGTTAGTACTCTGCGTTGTGGCTGCAGCAACCCCGGTTCGAATCCAGGTCACGGCATTTTCATTTTATTTCTCACACATCCATTTCTTTACAATATTGAAGGTAAGGACAATTGAAGAAACTAAGCAGATTCTTTGAATGTGCTTGCACAATTTGTCTTTACTGCTTATTGTGAAGCTATCTTTCCATACTTTGAATCATTTATTGATCATTTCTTTGTGAATCATTTTCTTGAAATCTGGAAAGCTGACATAAATTCCTGAATACAGGAAACTCAAATGAATGGACTCTGAGCAAGTTCATCACAGGCTGAAAAGATCATTTTGCAGTCACAAAGAAAATTGTTTGTGAGATGTTTATGGGAAATAAGCCCTGCAGCAAGTGTACAGTCAACTCTCAAAATTTGATTCTGTATATACTTCAATAACCATCAAAGCTTTAAACAGGTTCAAAAACATGATGAACACTCCAAGTGACATAAGACATCTGGGTCAGTGGCACAATGTATAACGCTTCTGACTACAGATCAGAAGATTGTAGGTTCGACTCCTACCTGGTTCGTTTAAGTTGCCGTGATTGTATAGTGGTTAGTACTCTGCGTTGTGGCCGCAGCAACCCTGGTTCGAATCCGGGTCACGGCATTTTCATTTTATTTCTCACACATCCATTTCTTTACAATATTAAAGGTAAGGACAATTGAAGAAACTAAGCAGATTCTTTGAATGTGCTTGCACAATTTGTCTTTACTGCTTATTGTAAAGCTATCTTTCCATACTTTGAATCATTTCTTGATCATTTCTTTGTGAATCATTTTCTTGAAATCTGGAAAGCTGACATAAATTCCTGAATACAGGAAACTCAAATGAATGGACTCTGAGCAAGTTCATCACAGGCTGAAAAGATCATTTTGTAGTCACAAAGAAAATTGTTTGTGAGATGTTTATGGGAAATAAGCCCTGCAGCAAGTGTACAGTCAACTCTGAAAATTTGATTCTGTATATACTTCAACAACCATCTAAGCTTGAAACAGGTTCAAAAACATGATGAACACTCCAAGTGGCATAAGACAGCTGGGCCAGTGGCGCAATGGATAACGCGTCTGATTACGGATCAGAAGATTGTAGGATCGACTCCTACCTGGCTCGTTTAAGTTGCCGTGATCGTATAGTGTTTAGTACTCTGCGTTGTGGCTGCAGCAACCCCGTTTCGAATCCGGGTCACGGCATTTTCATTTTATTTCACACACATCCATTTCTTTACAATATTGAAGGTAAGGACAATTGAAGAAACTAAGCAGATTCTTTGAATGTGCTTGCACAATTTGTCTTTACTGCTTATTGTGAAGCTATCTTTCCATACTTTGAATCATTTCTTTGTGAATCATTTTCTTGAAATCTGGAAAGCTGACATAAATTCCTGAATACAGGAAACTAAAATGAATGGACTCTGAGCAAGTTCATCACAGGCTGAAAAGATCATTTTGCAGTCACTAAAAAAATTGTTTGTGAGATGTTTATGGGAAATAAGCCCTGCAGCAAGTGTACAGTCAACTCTCAGACTTTGATTCTGTGTATACTTCAATAACCATCAAAGCTTGAAACAGGTTCACAAACATGATGAACACTCCAAGAGGCATAAGGCAGCTGGGCCAGTGGCGCAATGGATAACGCGTCTGACTACGGATCAGAAGATTGTAGATTCGACTCCTACCTGGCTCGTTTAAGTTGCCGTGATCGTATAGTGGTTAGTACTCTGCATTGTGGCCGCAGCAACCACGGTTCGAATCCAGGTCACGGCATTTTCATTTTATTTCTCACACATCCATTTCTTTACAATATTGAAGGTAAGGACAATTGAAGAAACTAAGCAGATTCTTTGAATGTGCTTGCACAATTTGTCTTTACTGCTTATTGTGAAGCTATCTTTCCATACTTTGAATCATTTCTTGATCATTTCTTTGTGAATCATTTTCTTGAAATCTGGAAAGCTGACATAAATTCCTGAATACAGGAAACTTAAATGAATGGACTCTGAGCAAGTTCATCACAGGCTGAAAATATAATTTTGCAGTCACAAAGAAAATTGTTTGTGAGATGTTTATGGGAAATAAGTCCTGCAGCAAGTGTACAGTCAACTCTCAAAATTTGATTCTGTATATACTTCAATAACCATCAAAGCTTGAAACAGGTTCAAAAACATGATGAACACTCCAAGTGGCATAAGACAGCTGGGCCAGTGGCGCAATGGATCACGCGTCTGACTACGGATCAGAAGATTGAAGGTTCGACTCCTACCTGGCTCATTTAAGTTGCCGTGATCGTATAGTGGTTAGTACTCTGCGTTGTGGCTGCAGCAACTCCGGTTCGAATCCGTGTCACGGCATTTTCATTTTATTTCTCGCACATCCATTTCTTTACAATATTGAAGGTAAGGACAATTGAAGAAACTAAGTAGATTCTTTGAATGTGCTTGCACAATTTGTCTTTACTGCTTATTGTAAAGCTATCTTTCCATACTTTGAATCATTTCTTGATCATTTCTTTGTGAATCATTTTCTTGAAATCTGGAAAGCTGACATAAATTCCTGAATACAGGAAACTCAAATGAATGGACTCTGAGCAAGTTCATCACAGGCTGAAAAGATCATTTTGCAGTCACAAAGAAAATTGTTTGTGAGATGTTTATGGGAAATAAGCCCTGCAGCAAGTGTACAGTCAACTCTCAAAATTTGATTCTGTATATACTTCAATAACCATCAAAGCTTGAAGCAGGTTCAAAAACATGATGAACACTCCAAGTGACATAAGACATCTGGGTCAGTGGCACAATGGATAACGCGTCTGACTACAGATCAGAAGATTGTAGGTTCGACTCCTACCTGGTTCGTTTAAGTTGCCGTGATTGTATAGTGGTTAGTACTCTGCGTTGTGGCCGCAGCAACCCTGGTTCGAATCCGGGTCACGGCATTTTCATTTTATTTCTCACACATCCATTTCTTTACAATATTGAAGGTAAGGACAATTGAAGAAACTAAGCAGATTCTTTGAATGTGCTTGCACAATTTGTCTTTACTGCTTATTGTAAAGCTATCTTTCCATACTTTGAATCATTTCTTGATCATTTCTTTGTGAATCATTTTCTTGAAATCTGGAAAGCTGACATAAATTCCTGAATACAGGAAACTCAAATGAATGGACTCTGAGCAAGTTCATCACAGGCTGAAAAGATCATTTTGTAGTCACAAAGAAAATTGTTTGTGAGATGTTTATGGGAAATAAGCCCTGCAGCAAGTGTACAGTCAACTCTGAAAATTTGATTCTGTATATACTTCAACAACCATCTAAGCTTGAAACAGGTTCAAAAACATGATGAACACTCCAAGTGGCATAAGACAGCTGGGCCAGTGGCGCAATGGATAACGCGTCTGACTACGGATCAGAAGATTGTAGGTTCGTATCCTACCTGGCTTGTTTAAATTGCCGTGATCGTATAGTGGTTAGTACTCTGCGTTGTAGCCGCAGCAACCCCGGTTCGAATCCAGGTCACGGCATTTTCATTTTATTTCTCACACATCCATTTCTTTACAATATTGAAGGTAAGGACAATTGAAGAAACTAAGTAGATTCTTTGAATGTGCTTGTACAATTTGTCTTTACTGCTTATTGTGAAGCTATCTTTCCATACTTTGAATCATTTCTTGATCATTTCTTTGTGAATCATTTTCTTGAAATCTGGAAAGCTGACATAAATTCCTGAATACAGGAAACTCAAATGAATGGACTCTGAGCAAGTTCATCACAGGCTGAAAAGATCATTTTGCAGTCACAAAGAAAATTGTTTGTGAGATGTTTATGGGAAATAAGCCCTGCAGCAAGTGTACAGTCAACTCTCAAAATTTGATTCTGTATATACTTCAATAACCATCAAAGCTTGAAACAGGTTCAAAAACATCATGAACACTCCAAGTGACATAAGACATCTGGGCCAGTGGCGCAATGGATAACGCGTCTGACTACGGATCAGAAGATTGTAGGCTCGACTCCTACCTGGTTCGTTTAAGTTGCCGTGATCGTATAGTGGTTAGTACTCTGCGTTATGGCCGCAGCCACCCTGGTTCGAATCCGGGTCACGGCATTTTCATTTTATTTCTCACACATCCATTTCTTTACAATATTGAAGGTAAGGACAATTAAAGAAACTAAGCAGATTCTTTGAATGTGCTTGCACAATTTGTCTTTACTGGTTATTGTAAAGCTATCTTTCCATACTTTGAATCATTTCTTGATCATTTCTTTGTGAATCATTTTCTTGAAATTTGGAAAGCTGACATAAATTCCTGAATACAGGAAACTCAAATGAATTGACTCTGAGCAAGTTCATCACAGGCTGAAAAGATCATTTTGCAGTCACAAAGAAAATTGTTTGTGAGATGTTTATGGGAAATAAGCTCTGCAGCAAGTGTACAGTCAACTCTCAAAATTTGATTCTGTATATACTTCAATAACAATCAAAGTTTGAAATAGTTCAAAAACATGTTGAACACTCCAAGTGGCATAAGACAGCTGGGCCAGTGGCGCAATGGATAACGCGTCTGACTACTGATCAGAAGATTGTAGGTTCGACTCTTACCTGGCTCGTTTAAGTTTCCGTGATTGTATAGTGATTAGTACTCTGCGTTGTGGCCGCAGCAACCCTGGTTCGAATCCGGGTCACGGCATTTTCATTTTATTTCTCACACATCCATTTCTTTACAATATTGAAGGTAAGGACAATTGAAGAAACTAAACAGATTCTTTGAATGTGCTTGCACAATTTGTCTTTACTGCTTATTGTGAAGCTATCTTTCCATACTTTGAATCATTTCTTGATCATTTCTTTGTGAATCATTTTCTTGAAATCTGGAAAGCTGACATAAATTCCTGAATACAGGAAACTCAAATGAATTGACTCTGAGCAAGTTCATCACAGGCTGAAAAGATCATTTTGCAGTCACAAAGAAAATTGTTTGTGAGATGTTTATGGGAAATAAGCCCTGCAGCAAGTGTACAGTCAACTCTCAAAATTTGATTCTGTATATACTTCAATAACCATCAAAGCTTGAAATAGTTCAAAAACATGATGAACACTCCAAGTGGCATAAGACAGCTGGGCCAGTGGCGCAATGGATAACGCATCTGACTATGGATCAGAAGATTGTAGGTTCGACTCTTACTTGGCTCGTTTAAGTTTCCGTGATTGTATAGTGATTAGTACTCTGCGTTGTGGCCGCAGCAATCCGGGTCACAGCATTTTCATTTTATTTCTCACACATCCATTTCTTTACAATATTGAAGGTAAGGACAATTGAAGAAACTAAGCAGATTCTTTGAATGTGCTTGCACAATTTGTCTTTACTGCTTATTGTGAAGCTATCTTTCCATACTTTGAATCATTTCTTGATCATTTCTTTGTGAATCATTTTCTTGAAATCTGGAAAGCTGACATAAATTCCTGAATACAGGAAACTCAAATGAATGGACTCTGAGCAAGTTCATCACAGGCTGAAAAGATCATTTTGCAGTGACAAAGAAAATTGTTTGTGAGATGTTTATGGGAAATAAGCCCTGCAGCAAGTGTACAGTCAACTCTGAAAATGTGATTCTGTATATACTTCAACAACCATCTAAGCTTGAAACAGGTTCAAAAGCATGATGAACACTCCAAGTGGCATAAGACAGCTGGGCCAGTGGCGCAATGGATAACGCGTCTTACTATGGATCAGAAGATTGTAGGCTCAACTCCTACCTGGCTCGTTTAAGTTGCCGTGATCGTATAGTGGTTAGTACTCTGCGTTGTGGCCGCAGCAACCCCGGTTCGAATCCGGGTCACGGCATTTTCATTTTATTTCTCACACATCCATTTCTTTACAATATTGAAGGTAAGGACAATTGAAGAAACTAAGCAGATTCTTTGAATGTGCTTGCACAATTTGTCTTTACTGCTTATTGTGAAGCTATCTTTCCATACTTTGAATCATTTCTTTGTGAATCTTTTTCTTGAAATCTGGAAAGCTGACATAATTTTCTGAATACAGGAAACTAAAATGAATGGACTCTGAGCAAGTTCATCACAGGCTGAAAAGATCATTTTGCAGTCAAAAAAAAATTGTTTGTGAGATGTTTATGGGAAATAAGCCCTGCAGCAAGTGTACAGTCAACTCTCAGACTTTGATTCTGTATATACTTCAATAACCATCAAAGCTTGAAACAGGTTCAAAAACATGATGAACACTCCAAGAAGCATAAGGCAGCTGGGCCAGTGGCGCAATGGATAACACGTCTGACTACGGATCAGAAGATTGTAGGTTCGACTCCTACCTGGCTCATTTAAGTTGCCGTGATCGTATAGTGGTTAGTACTCTGCATTGTGGCCGCAGCAACCCCAGTTCGAATCCTGGTGACGGCATTTTCATTTTATTTCTCACACATCCATTTCTTTACAATACTGAAGGTAAGGACAATTGAAGAAACTAAGCAGATTCTTTGAATGTGCTTGCACAATTTGTCTATACTGCTTATTGTGAAGCTATCTTTCCATACTTTGAATCATTTCTTGATCATTTCTTTGTGAATCATTTTCTTGAAATCTGGAAAGCTGACATAAATTCCTGAATACAGGAAACTCAAATGAATGGACTCTGAGCAAGTTCATCACAGGCTGAAAAGATCATTTTGCAGTCACAAAGAAAATTGTTTGTGAGATGTTTATGGGAAATAAGCCCTGCAGCAAGTGTACAGTCAACTCTCAAAATTTGATTCTGTATATACTTCAATAACCATCAAAGCTTGAAACAGGTTCAAAAACATGATGAACACTCCAACTGACATAAGACATCTGGGCCAGTGGCGCAATGGATGACGCGTCTGACTACGGATCAGAAGATTGTAGGTTCAACGCTTACCTGGCTCGTCTAAGTTTCCGTGATTGTATAGTGGTTAGTACTCTGCGTTGTAGCCGCAGCAACCCTGGTTCGAATCCGGGTCACAGCATTTTCATTTTATTTCTCACACATCCATTTCTTTACAATATAGAAGGTAAGGACAATTGAAGAAACTAAGCAGATTCTTTGAATGTGCTTGCACAATTTGTCTTTACTGCTTATTGTGAAGCTATCTTTTCATACTTTGAATCATTTCTTTGTGAATCATTTTCTTGAAATCTGGAAAGCTGACATAAATTCCTGAATACAGGAAACTAAAATGAATGGACTCTGAGCAAGTTCATCACAGGCTGAAAAGATCATTTTGCAGTCACAAAAAAAATTGTTTGTGAGATGTTTAAGGGAAATAAGCCCTGCAGCAAGTGTACAGTCAACTCTCAGACTTTGATTCTGTATATACTTCAATTACCATCAAAGCTTGAAACAGGTTCACAAACATGATGAACACGCCAAGAGGCATAAGACATCTGGGCCAGTGGCGCAATGGATAACGCGTCTGACTACGGATCAGTAGATTGTAGGTTCGACTCCTACCTGGCTCGTTTAAGTTGCCGTGATCGTATAGTGGTTAGTACTCTGCGTTGTGGCCACAGCAACCCTGGTTCGAATCTGGGTCATGGCATTTTCATTTTATTTCTCACACATCCATTTCTTTACAATATTGAAGGTAAGGACAATTGAAGAAACTAAGCAGATTATTTGAATGTGCTTGCACAATTTGTCTTTACTGCTTATTGTAAAGCTATCTTTCCATACTTTGAATCATTTCTTGATCATTTCTTTGTGAATCATTTTCTTGAAATCTGGAAAGCTGACATAAATTCCTGAATACAGGAAACTCAAATGAATTGACTCTGAGCAAGTTCATCACAGGCTGAAAAGATAATTTTGCAGTCACAAAGAAAATTGTTTGTGAGATGTTTATGGGAAATAAGCTCTGCAGCAAGTGTACAGTCAACTCTCAAAATTTGATTCTGTATATACTTCAATAACCATCAAAGCTTGAAATAGTTCAAAAACATGATGAACACTCCAAGTGGCATAAGACAGCTGGGCCAGTGGCGCAATGGATAACGCGTCTGACTACGGATCAGAAGATTGTAGGTTCGACTCTTACCTGGCTCGTTTAAGTTTCCGTGATTGTATAGTGGTTAGTACTTTGCGTTGTGGCCGCAGCAACCCAGATTCGAATCCGGGTCACAGCATTTTCATTTTATTTCTCACACATCCATTTCTTTACAATATTGAAGGTAAGGACAATTGAAGAAACTAAGCAGATTCTTTGAATGTGCTTGCACAATTTGTCTTTACTGCTTATTGTGAAGCTATCTTTCCATACTTTGAATCATTTCTTGATCATTTCTTTGTGAATCATTTTCTTGAAATCTGGAAAGCTGACATAAATTCCTGAATACAGGAAACTCAAATGAATGTACTCTGAGCAAGTTCATCACAGGCTGAAAAGATCATTTTGCAGTCACAAAGAAAATTGTTTGTGAGATGTTTATGGGAAATAAGCCCTGCAGCAAGTGTACAGTCAACTCTCAAAATTTGATTCTGTATATACTTCAATAACCATCAAAGCTTGAAATAGTTCAAAAACATGATGAACACTCCAAGTGGCATAAGACAGCTGGGCCAGTGGCGCAATGGATAACGTGTCTGACAACGGATCAGAAGATTGTAGGTTCGACTCTTACCTGGCTCGTTTAAGTTTCCGTGATTGTATAGTGATTAGTACTCTGCGTTGTGGCTGCAGCAACCCTGGTTCGAATCCGGGTCACGGCATTTTCATTTTATTTCTCACACATCCATTTCTTTACAATATTGAAGGTAAGGACAATTGAAGAAACTAAACAGATTCTTTGAATGTGCTTGCACAATTTGTCTTTACTGCTTATTGTGAAGCTATCTTTCCATACTTTGAATCATTTCTTGATCATTTCTTTGTGAATCATTTTCTTGAAATCTGGAAAGCTGACATAAATTCCTGAATACAGGAAACTCAAATGAATTGACTCTGAGCAAGTTCATCACAGGCTGAAAAGATCATTTTGCAGTCACAAAGAAAATTGTTTGTGAGATGTTTATGGGAAATAAGCCCTGCAGCAAGTGTACAGTCAACTCTCAAAATTTGATTCTGTATATACTTCAATAACCATCAAAGCTTGAAATAGTTCAAAAACATGATGAACACTCCAAGTGGCATAAGACAGCTGGGCCAGTGGCGCAATGGATAACGCATCTGACTATGGATCAGAAGATTGTAGGTTCGACTCTTACTTGGCTCGTTTAAGTTTCCGTGATTGTATAGTGATTAGTACTCTGCGTTGTGGCCGCAGCAATCCGGGTCACAGCATTTTCATTTTATTTCTCACACATCCATTTCTTTACAATATTGAAGGTAAGGACAATTGAAGAAACTAAGCAGATTCTTTGAATGTGCTTGCACAATTTGTCTTTACTGCTTATTGTGAAGCTATCTTTCCATACTTTGAATCATTTCTTGATCATTTCTTTGTGAATCATTTTCTTGAAATCTGGAAAGCTGACATAAATTCCTGAATACAGGAAACTCAAATGAATGGACTCTGAGCAAGTTCATCACAGGCTGAAAAGATCATTTTGCAGTGACAAAGAAAATTGTTTGTGAGATGTTTATGGGAAATAAGCCCTGCAGCAAGTGTACAGTCAACTCTGAAAATGTGATTCTGTATATACTTCAACAACCATCTAAGCTTGAAACAGGTTCAAAAACATGATGAACACTCCAAGTGGCATAAGACAGCTGGGCCAGTGGCGCAATGGATAACGCGTCTTACTATGGATCAGAAGATTGTAGGCTCAACTCCTACCTGGCTCGTTTAAGTTGCCGTGATCGTATAGTGGTTAGTACTCTGCGTTGTGGCCGCAGCAACCCCGGTTCGAATCCGGGTCACGGCATTTTCATTTTATTTCTCACACATCCATTTCTTTACAATATTGAAGGTAAGGACAATTGAAGAAACTAAGCAGATTCTTTGAATGTGCTTGCACAATTTGTCTTTACTGCTTATTGTGAAGCTATCTTTCCATACTTTGAATCATTTCTTTGTGAATCTTTTTCTTGAAATCTGGAAAGCTGACATCATTTTCTGAATACAGGAAACTAAAATGAATGGACTCTGAGCAAGTTCATCACAGGCTGAAAAGATCATTTTGCAGTCAAAAAAAAATTGTTTGTGAGATGTTTATGGGAAATAAGCCCTGCAGCAAGTGTACAGTCAACTCTCAGACTTTGATTCTGTATATACTTCAATAACCATCAAAGCTTGAAACAGGTTCAAAAACATGATGAACACTCCAAGAAGCATAAGGCAGCTGGGCCAGTGGCGCAATGGATAACACGTCTGACTACGGATCAGAAGATTGTAGGTTCGACTCCTACCTGGCTCATTTAAGTTGCCGTGATCGTATAGTGGTTAGTACTCTGCATTGTGGCCGCAGCAACCCCAGTTCGAATCCTGGTGACGGCATTTTCATTTTATTTCTCACACATCCATTTCTTTACAATACTGAAGGTAAGGACAATTGAAGAAACTAAGCAGATTCTTTGAATGTGCTTGCACAATTTGTCTATACTGCTTATTGTGAAGCTATCTTTCCATACTTTGAATCATTTCTTGATCATTTCTTTGTGAATCATTTTCTTGAAATCTGGAAAGCTGACATAAATTCCTGAATACAGGAAACTCAAATGAATGGACTCTGAGCAAGTTCATCACAGGCTGAAAAGATCATTTTGCAGTCACAAAGAAAATTGTTTGTGAGATGTTTATGGGAAATAAGCCCTGCAGCAAGTGTACAGTCAACTCTCAAAATTTGATTCTGTATATACTTCAATAACCATCAAAGCTTGAAACAGGTTCAAAAACATGATGAACACTCCAACTGACATAAGACATCTGGGCCAGTGGCGCAATGGATGACGCGTCTGACTACGGATCAGAAGATTGTAGGTTCAACGCTTACCTGGCTCGTCTAAGTTTCCGTGATTGTATAGTGGTTAGTACTCTGCGTTGTAGCCGCAGCAACCCTGGTTCGAATCCGGGTCACAGCATTTTCATTTTATTTCTCACACATCCATTTCTTTACAATATAGAAGGTAAGGACAATTGAAGAAACTAAGCAGATTCTTTGAATGTGCTTGCACAATTTGTCTTTACTGCTTATTGTGAAGCTATCTTTTCATACTTTGAATCATTTCTTTGTGAATCATTTTCTTGAAATCTGGAAAGCTGACATAAATTCCTGAATACAGGAAACTAAAATGAATGGACTCTGAGCAAGTTCATCACAGGCTGAAAAGATCATTTTGCAGTCACAAAAAAAATTGTTTGTGAGATGTTTAAGGGAAATAAGCCCTGCAGCAAGTGTACAGTCAACTCTCAGACTTTGATTCTGTATATACTTCAATTACCATCTAAGCTTGAAACAGGTTCACAAACATGATGAACACGCCAAGAGGCATAAGACATCTGGGCCAGTGGCGCAATGGATAACGCGTCTGACTACGGATCAGTAGATTGTAGGTTCGACTCCTACCTGGCTCGTTTAAGTTGCCGTGATCGTATAGTGGTTAGTACTCTGCGTTGTGGCCACAGCAACCCTGGTTCGAATCTGGGTCATGGCATTTTCATTTTATTTCTCACACATCCATTTCTTTACAATATTGAAGGTAAGGACAATTGAAGAAACTAAGCAGATTATTTGAATGTGCTTGCACAATTTGTCTTTACTGCTTATTGTAAAGCTATCTTTCCATACTTTGAATCATTTCTTGATCATTTCTTTGTGAATCATTTTCTTGAAATCTGGAAAGCTGACATAAATTCCTGAATACAGGAAACTCAAATGAATTGACTCTGAGCAAGTTCATCACAGGCTGAAAAGATAATTTTGCAGTCACAAAGAAAATTGTTTGTGAGATGTTTATGGGAAATAAGCTCTGCAGCAAGTGTACAGTCAACTCTCAAAATTTGATTCTGTATATACTTCAATAACCATCAAAGCTTGAAATAGTTCAAAAACATGATGAACACTCCAAGTGGCATAAGACAGCTGGGCCAGTGGCGCAATGGATAACGCGTCTGACTACGGATCAGAAGATTGTAGGTTCGACTCTTACCTGGCTCGTTTAAGTTTCCGTGATTGTATAGTGGTTAGTACTTTGCGTTGTGGCCGCAGCAACCCAGATTCGAATCCGGGTCACAGCATTTTCATTTTATTTCTCACACATCCATTTCTTTACAATATTGAAGGTAAGGACAATTGAAGAAACTAAGCAGATTCTTTGAATGTGCTTGCACAATTTGTCTTTACTGCTTATTGTGAAGCTATCTTTCCATACTTTGAATCATTTCTTGATCATTTCTTTGTGAATCATTTTCTTGAAATCTGGAAAGCTGACATAAATTCCTGAATACAGGAAACTCAAATGAATGTACTCTGAGCAAGTTCATCACAGGCTGAAAAGATCATTTTGCAGTCACAAAGAAAATTGTTTGTGAGATGTTTATGGGAAATAAGCCCTGCAGCAAGTGTACAGTCAACTCTCAAAATTTGATTCTGTATATACTTCAATAACCATCAAAGCTTGAAATAGTTCAAAAACATGATGAACACTCCAAGTGGCATAAGACAGCTGGGCCAGTGGCGCAATGGATAACGTGTCTGACAACGGATCAGAAGATTGTAGGTTCGACTCTTACCTGGCTCGTTTAAGTTTCCGTGATTGTATAGTGGTTAGTACTTTGCGTTGTGGCCGCAGCAACCCAGGTTCGAATCCGGGTCACAGCATTTTCATTTTATTTCTCACACATCCATTTCTTTACAATATTGAAGGTAAGGACAATTGAAGAAACTAAGCAGATTCTTTGAATGTGCTTGCACAATTTGTCTTTACTGCTTATTGTGAAGCTATCTTTCCATACTTTGAATCATTTCTTGATCATTTCTTTGTGAATCATTTTCTTGAAATCTGGAAAGCTGACATAAATTCCTGAATACAGGAAACTCAAATGAATGGACTCTGAGCAAGTTCATCACAGGCTGAAAAGATCATTTTGTAGTCACAAAGAAAATTGTTTGTGAGATGTTTATGGGAAATAAGCCCTGCAGCAAGTGTACAGTCAACTCTGAAAATTTGATTCTGTATATACTTCAACAACCATCTAAGCTTGAAACAGGTTCAAAAACATGATGAACACTCCAAGTGGCATAAGACAGCTGGGCCAGTGGCGCAATGGATAACGCGTCTGACTACGGATCAGAAGATTGTAGGTTCGTATCCTACCTGGCTTGTTTAAATTGCCGTGATCGTATAGTGGTTAGTACTCTGCGTTGTAGCCGCAGCAACCCCGGTTCAAATCCAGGTCACGGCATTTTCATTTTATTTCTCACACATCCATTTCTTTACAATATTGAAGGTAAGGACAATTGAAGAAACTAAGTAGATTCTTTGAATGTGCTTGTACAATTTGTCTTTACTGCTTATTGTGAAGCTATCTTTCCATACTTTGAATCATTTCTTGATCATTTCTTTGTGAATCATTTTCTTGAAATCTGGAAAGCTGACATAAATTCCTGAATACAGGAAACTCAAATGAATGGACTCTGAGCAAGTTCATCACAGGCTGAAAAGATCATTTTGCAGTCACAAAGAAAATTGTTTGTGAGATGTTTATGGGAAATAAGCCCTGCAGCAAGTGTACAGTCAACTCTCAAAATTTGATTCTGTATATACTTCAATAACCATCAAAGCTTGAAACAGGTTCAAAAACATCATGAACACTCCAAGTGACATAAGACATCTGGGCCAGTGGCGCAATGGATAACGCGTCTGACTACGGATCAGAAGATTGTAGGCTCGACTCCTACCTGGTTCGTTTAAGTTGCCGTGATCGTATAGTGGTTAGTACTCTGCGTTATGGCCGCAGCCACCCTGGTTCGAATCCGGGTCACGGCATTTTCATTTTATTTCTCACACATCCATTTCTTTACAATATTGAAGGTAAGGACAATTAAAGAAACTAAGCAGATTCTTTGAATGTGCTTGCACAATTTGTCTTTACTGGTTATTGTAAAGCTATCTTTCCATACTTTGAATCATTTCTTGATCATTTCTTTGTGAATCATTTTCTTGAAATTTGGAAAGCTGACATAAATTCCTGAATACAGGAAACTCAAATGAATTGACTCTGAGCAAGTTCATCACAGGCTGAAAAGATCATTTTGCAGTCACAAAGAAAATTGTTTGTGAGATGTTTATGGGAAATAAGCTCTGCAGCAAGTGTACAGTCAACTCTCAAAATTTGATTCTGTATATACTTCAATAACAATCAAAGTTTGAAATAGTTCAAAAACATGTTGAACACTCCAAGTGGCATAAGACAGCTGGGCCAGTGGCGCAATGGATAACGCGTCTGACTACTGATCAGAAGATTGTAGGTTCGACTCTTACCTGGCTCGTTTAAGTTTCCGTGATTGTATAGTGATTAGTACTCTGCGTTGTGGCCGCAGCAACCCTGGTTCGAATCCGGGTCACGGCATTTTCATTTTATTTCTCACACATCCATTTCTTTACAATATTGAAGGTAAGGACAATTGAAGAAACTAAACAGATTCTTTGAATGTGCTTGCACAATTTGTCTTTACTGCTTATTGTGAAGCTATCTTTCCATACTTTGAATCATTTCTTGATCATTTCTTTGTGAATCATTTTCTTGAAATCTGGAAAGCTGACATAAATTCCTGAATACAGGAAACTCAAATGAATTGACTCTGAGCAAGTTCATCACAGGCTGAAAAGATCATTTTGCAGTCACAAAGAAAATTGTTTGTGAGATGTTTATGGGAAATAAGCCCTGCAGCAAGTGTACAGTCAACTCTCAAAATTTGATTCTGTATATACTTCAATAACCATCAAAGCTTGAAATAGTTCAAAAACATGATGAACACTCCAAGTGGCATAAGACAGCTGGGCCAGTGGCGCAATGGATAACGCATCTGACTATGGATCAGAAGATTGTAGGTTCGACTCTTACTTGGCTCGTTTAAGTTTCCGTGATTGTATAGTGATTAGTACTCTGCGTTGTGGCCGCAGCAATCCGGGTCACAGCATTTTCATTTTATTTCTCACACATCCATTTCTTTACAATATTGAAGGTAAGGACAATTGAAGAAACTAAGCAGATTCTTTGAATGTGCTTGCACAATTTGTCTTTACTGCTTATTGTGAAGCTATCTTTCCATACTTTGAATCATTTCTTGATCATTTCTTTGTGAATCATTTTCTTGAAATCTGGAAAGCTGACATAAATTCCTGAATACAGGAAACTCAAATGAATGGACTCTGAGCAAGTTCATCACAGGCTGAAAAGATCATTTTGCAGTGACAAAGAAAATTGTTTGTGAGATGTTTATGGGAAATAAGCCCTGCAGCAAGTGTACAGTCAACTCTGAAAATGTGATTCTGTATATACTTCAACAACCATCTAAGCTTGAAACAGGTTCAAAAACATGATGAACACTCCAAGTGGCATAAGACAGCTGGGCCAGTGGCGCAATGGATAACGCGTCTTACTATGGATCAGAAGATTGTAGGCTCAACTCCTACCTGGCTCGTTTAAGTTGCCGTGATCGTATAGTGGTTAGTACTCTGCGTTGTGGCCGCAGCAACCCCGGTTCGAATCCGGGTCACGGCATTTTCATTTTATTTCTCACACATCCATTTCTTTACAATATTGAAGGTAAGGACAATTGAAGAAACTAAGCAGATTCTTTGAATGTGCTTGCACAATTTGTCTTTACTGCTTATTGTGAAGCTATCTTTCCATACTTTGAATCATTTCTTTGTGAATCTTTTTCTTGAAATCTGGAAAGCTGACATAATTTTCTGAATACAGGAAACTAAAATGAATGGACTCTGAGCAAGTTCATCACAGGCTGAAAAGATCATTTTGCAGTCAAAAAAAAATTGTTTGTGAGATGTTTATGGGAAATAAGCCCTGCAGCAAGTGTACAGTCAACTCTCAGACTTTGATTCTGTATATACTTCAATAACCATCAAAGCTTGAAACAGGTTCAAAAACATGATGAACACTCCAAGAAGCATAAGGCAGCTGGGCCAGTGGCGCAATGGATAACACGTCTGACTACGGATCAGAAGATTGTAGGTTCGACTCCTACCTGGCTCATTTAAGTTGCCGTGATCGTATAGTGGTTAGTACTCTGCATTGTGGCCGCAGCAACCCCAGTTCGAATCCTGGTGACGGCATTTTCATTTTATTTCTCACACATCCATTTCTTTACAATACTGAAGGTAAGGACAATTGAAGAAACTAAGCAGATTCTTTGAATGTGCTTGCACAATTTGTCTATACTGCTTATTGTGAAGCTATCTTTCCATACTTTGAATCATTTCTTGATCATTTCTTTGTGAATCATTTTCTTGAAATCTGGAAAGCTGACATAAATTCCTGAATACAGGAAACTCAAATGAATGGACTCTGAGCAAGTTCATCACAGGCTGAAAAGATCATTTTGCAGTCACAAAGAAAATTGTTTGTGAGATGTTTATGGGAAATAAGCCCTGCAGCAAGTGTACAGTCAACTCTCAAAATTTGATTCTGTATATACTTCAATAACCATCAAAGCTTGAAACAGGTTCAAAAACATGATGAACACTCCAACTGACATAAGACATCTGGGCCAGTGGCGCAATGGATGACGCGTCTGACTACGGATCAGAAGATTGTAGGTTCAACGCTTACCTGGCTCGTCTAAGTTTCCGTGATTGTATAGTGGTTAGTACTCTGCGTTGTAGCCGCAGCAACCCTGGTTCGAATCCGGGTCACAGCATTTTCATTTTATTTCTCACACATCCATTTCTTTACAATATAGAAGGTAAGGACAATTGAAGAAACTAAGCAGATTCTTTGAATGTGCTTGCACAATTTGTCTTTACTGCTTATTGTGAAGCTATCTTTTCATACTTTGAATCATTTCTTTGTGAATCATTTTCTTGAAATCTGGAAAGCTGACATAAATTCCTGAATACAGGAAACTAAAATGAATGGACTCTGAGCAAGTTCATCACAGGCTGAAAAGATCATTTTGCAGTCACAAAAAAAATTGTTTGTGAGATGTTTAAGGGAAATAAGCCCTGCAGCAAGTGTACAGTCAACTCTCAGACTTTGATTCTGTATATACTTCAATTACCATCAAAGCTTGAAACAGGTTCACAAACATGATGAACACGCCAAGAGGCATAAGACATCTGGGCCAGTGGCGCAATGGATAACGCGTCTGACTACGGATCAGTAGATTGTAGGTTCGACTCCTACCTGGCTCGTTTAAGTTGCCGTGATCGTATAGTGGTTAGTACTCTGCGTTGTGGCCACAGCAACCCTGGTTCGAATCTGGGTCATGGCATTTTCATTTTATTTCTCACACATCCATTTCTTTACAATATTGAAGGTAAGGACAATTGAAGAAACTAAGCAGATTATTTGAATGTGCTTGCACAATTTGTCTTTACTGCTTATTGTAAAGCTATCTTTCCATACTTTGAATCATTTCTTGATCATTTCTTTGTGAATCATTTTCTTGAAATCTGGAAAGCTGACATAAATTCCTGAATACAGGAAACTCAAATGAATTGACTCTGAGCAAGTTCATCACAGGCTGAAAAGATAATTTTGCAGTCACAAAGAAAATTGTTTGTGAGATGTTTATGGGAAATAAGCTCTGCAGCAAGTGTACAGTCAACTCTCAAAATTTGATTCTGTATATACTTCAATAACCATCAAAGCTTGAAATAGTTCAAAAACATGATGAACACTCCAAGTGGCATAAGACAGCTGGGCCAGTGGCGCAATGGATAACGCGTCTGACTACGGATCAGAAGATTGTAGGTTCGACTCTTACCTGGCTCGTTTAAGTTTCCGTGATTGTATAGTGGTTAGTACTTTGCGTTGTGGCCGCAGCAACCCAGATTCGAATCCGGGTCACAGCATTTTCATTTTATTTCTCACACATCCATTTCTTTACAATATTGAAGGTAAGGACAATTGAAGAAACTAAGCAGATTCTTTGAATGTGCTTGCACAATTTGTCTTTACTGCTTATTGTGAAGCTATCTTTCCATACTTTGAATCATTTCTTGATCATTTCTTTGTGAATCATTTTCTTGAAATCTGGAAAGCTGACATAAATTCCTGAATACAGGAAACTCAAATGAATGTACTCTGAGCAAGTTCATCACAGGCTGAAAAGATCATTTTGCAGTCACAAAGAAAATTGTTTGTGAGATGTTTATGGGAAATAAGCCCTGCAGCAAGTGTACAGTCAACTCTCAAAATTTGATTCTGTATATACTTCAATAACCATCAAAGCTTGAAATAGTTCAAAAACATGATGAACACTCCAAGTGGCATAAGACAGCTGGGCCAGTGGCGCAATGGATAACGTGTCTGACAACGGATCAGAAGATTGTAGGTTCGACTCTTACCTGGCTCGTTTAAGTTTCCGTGATTGTATAGTGGTTAGTACTTTGCGTTGTGGCCGCAGCAACCCAAGTTCGAATCCGGATCACAGCATTTTCATTTTATTTCTCACACATCCATTTCTTTACAATATTGAAGGTAAGGACAATTGAAGAAACTAAGCAGATTCTTTGAATGTGCTTGCACAATTTGTCTTTACTGCTTATTGTGAAGCTATCTTTCCATACTTTGAATCATTTCTTGATCATTTCTTTGTGAATCATTTTCTTGAAATCTGGAAAGCTGACATAAATTCCTGAATACAGGAAACTCAAATGAATGTACTCTGAGCAAGTTCATCACAGGCTGAAAAGATCATTTTGCAGTCACAAAGAAAATTGTTTGTGAGATGTTTATGGGAAATAAGCCCTGCAGCAAGTGTACAGTCAACTCTCAAAATTTGATTCTGTATATACTTCAATAACCATCAAAGCTTGAAACAGGTTCAAAAACATGATGAACACTCCAAGTGACATAAGACATCTGGGCCAGTGGCGCAATGGATAACGCATCTGACTACAGATCAGAAGATTGTAGGTTCGACTCCTACCTGGTTCGTTTAAGTTGCCGTGATCGTATAGTGGTTAGTACTCTGCGTTGTGGCCGCAGCAACCCTGGTTCGAATCCGGTTCATGGCATTTTCATTTTATTTCTCACACATCCATTTCTTTACAATATTGAAGGTAAGGACAATTGAAGAAACTAAGCAGATTATTTGAATGTGCTTGCACAATTTGTCTTTACTGCATATTGTAAAGCTATCTTTCCATACTTTGAATCATTTCTTGATCATTTCTTTGTGAATCATTTTCTTGAAATCTGGAAAGCTGACATAAATTCCTGAATACAGGAAACTCAAATGAATTGACTCTGAGCAAGTTCATCACAGGCTGAAAAGATCATTTTGCAGTCACAAAGAAAATTGTTTGTGAGATGTTTATGGGAAATAAGCTCTGCAGCAAGTGTACAGTCAACTCTCAAAATTTGATTCTGTATATACTTCAATAACCATCAAAGCTTGAAATAGTTCAAAAACATGATGAACACTCCAAGTGGCATAAGACAGCTGGGCCAGTGGCGCAATGGATAACGCGTCTGACTACGGATCAGAAGATTGTAGATTCGACTCTTACCTGGCTCCTTTAAGTTTCCGTGATTGTATTGTGGTTAGTACTCTCTGTTGTGGCTGCAGCAACCCTGGTTCAGGTCACGGCATTTTCATTTTATTTCTCACACATCCATTTCTTTACAATA
Organism: Pseudophryne corroboree; assembly: GCF_028390025.1. Classification (NCBI taxonomy): domain Eukaryota; kingdom Metazoa; phylum Chordata; class Amphibia; order Anura; family Myobatrachidae; genus Pseudophryne; species Pseudophryne corroboree. The sequence continues at coordinate 97,394,974 of NC_086449.1, forward strand.
TTGAAGGTAAGGACAATTGAAGAAACTAAGCAGATTCTTTGAATGTGCTTGCACAATTTGTCTTTACTGCTTATTGTGAAGCAATCTTTCCGTACTTTGAATCATTTCTTGATCATTTCTTTGTGAATCATTTTCTTGAAATCTGGAAAGCTGACATAAATTCCTGAATACAGGAAACTCAAATGAATTGACTCTGAGCAAGTTCATCACAGGCTGAAAAGATAATTTTGCAGTCACAAAGAAAATTGTTTGTGAGATGTTTATGGGAAATAAGCCCTGCAGCAAGTGTACAGTCAACTCTCAAAATTTGATTCTGTATATACTTCAATAACCATCAAAGCTTGAAATAGTTCAAAAACATGATGAACACTCCAAGTGGCATAAGACAGCTGGGCCAGTGGCGCAATGGATAACGTGTCTGACAACGGATCAGAAGATTGTAGGTTCGACTCTTACCTGGCTCGTTTAAGTTTCCGTGATTGTATAGTGGTTAGTACTTTGCGTTGTGGCCGCAGCAACCCAGATTCGAATCCGGGTCACAGCATTTTCATTTTATTTCTCACACATCCATTTCTTTACAATATTGAAGGTAAGGACAATTGAAGAAACTAAGCAGATTCTTTGAATGTGCTTGCACAATTTGTCTTTACTGCTTATTGTGAAGCTATCTTTCCATACTTTGAATCATTTCTTGATCATTTCTTTGTGAATCATTTTCTTGAAATCTGGAAAGCTGACATAAATTCCTGAATACAGGAAACTCAAATGAATGTACTCTGAGCAAGTTCATCACAGGCTGAAAAGATCATTTTGCAGTCACAAAGAAAATTGTTTGTGAGATGTTTATGGGAAATAAGCCCTGCAGCAAGTGTACAGTCAACTCTCAAAATTTGATTCTGTATATACTTCAATAACCATCAAAGCTTGAAATAGTTCAAAAACATGATGAACACTCCAAGTGGCATAAGACAGCTGGGCCAGTGGCGCAATGGATAACGCGTCTGACTACGGATCAGAAGATTGTAGATTCGACTCTTACCTGGCTCCTTTAAGTTTCCGTGATTGTATTGTGGTTAGTACTCTCTGTTGTGGCTGCAGCAACCCTGGTTCAGGTCACGGCATTTTCATTTTATTTCTCACACATCCATTTCTTTACAATATTGAAGGTAAGGACAATTGAAGAAACTAAGCAGATTCTTTGAATGTGCTTGCACAATTTGTCTTTACTGCTTATTGTGAAGCAATCTTTCCGTACTTTGAATCATTTCTTGATCATTTCTTTGTGAATCATTTTCTTGAAATCTGGAAAGCTGACATAAATTCCTGAATACAGGAAACTCAAATGAATTGACTCTGAGCAAGTTCATCACAGGCTGAAAAGATCATTTTGCAGTCACAAAGAAAATTGTTTGTGAGATGTTTATGGGAAATAAGCCCTGCAGCAAGTGTACAGTCAACTCTCAAAATTTGATTCTGTATATACTTCAATAACCATCAAAGCTTGAAATAGTTCAAAAACATGATGAACACTCCAAGTGGCATAAGACAGCTGGGCTAGTGGCGCAATGGATAACGTGTCTGACAACGGATCAGAAGATTGTAGGTTCGACTCTTACCTGGCTCGTTTAAGTTTCCGTGATTGTATAGTGGTTAGTACTTTGCGTTGTGGCCGCAGCAACCCAGATTCGAATCCGGGTCACAGCATTTTCATTTTATTTCTCACACATCCATTTCTTTACAATATTGAAGGTAAGGACAATTGAAGAAACTAAGCAGATTCTTTGAATGTGCTTGCACAATTTGTCTTTACTGCTTATTGTGAAGCTATCTTTCCATACTTTGAATCATTTCTTGATCATTTCTTTGTGAATCATTTTCTTGTAATCTGGAAAGCTGACATAAATTCCTGAATACAGGAAACTCAAATGAATGTACTCTGAGTAAGTTCATCACAGGCTGAAAAGATCATTTTGCAGTCACAAAGAAAATTGTTTGTGAGATGTTTATGGGAAATAAGCCCTGCAGCAAGTGTACAGTCAACTCTCAAAATTTGATTCTGTATATACTTCAATAACCATCAAAGCTTGAAACAGGTTCAAAAACATGATGAACACTCCAAGTGACATAAGACATCTGGGCCAGTGGCGCAATGGATAACGCATCTGACTACAGATCAGAAGATTGTAGGTTCGACTCCTACCTGGTTCGTTTAAGTTGCCGTGATCGTATAGTGGTTAGTACTCTGCGTTGTGGCCGCAGCAACCCTGGTTCGAATCCGGTTCATGGCATTTTCATTTTATTTCTCACACATCCATTTCTTTACAATATTGAAGGTAAGGACAATTGAAGAAACTAAGCAGATTATTTGAATGTGCTTGCACAATTTGTCTTTACTGCATATTGTAAAGCTATCTTTCCATACTTTGAATCATTTCTTGATCATTTCTTTGTGAATCATTTTCTTGAAATCTGGAAAGCTGACATAAATTCCTGAATACAGGAAACTCAAATGAATTGACTCTGAGCAAGTTCATCACAGGCTGAAAAGATCATTTTGCAGTCACAAAGAAAATTGTTTGTGAGATGTTTATGGGAAATAAGCTCTGCAGCAAGTGTACAGTCAACTCTCAAAATTTGATTCTGTATATACTTCAATAACCATCAAAGCTTGAAATAGTTCAAAAACATGATGAACACTCCAAGTGGCATAAGACAGCTGGGCCAGTGGCGCAATGGATAACGCGTCTGACTACGGATCAGAAGATTGTAGATTCGACTCTTACCTGGCTCCTTTAAGTTTCCGTGATTGTATTGTGGTTAGTACTCTCTGTTGTGGCTGCAGCAACCCTGGTTCAGGTCACGGCATTTTCATTTTATTTCTCACACATCCATTTCTTTACAATATTGAAGGTAAGGACAATTGAAGAAACTAAGCAGATTCTTTGAATGTGCTTGCACAATTTGTCTTTACTGCTTATTGTGAAGCAATCTTTCCGTACTTTGAATCATTTCTTGATCATTTCTTTGTGAATCATTTTCTTGAAATCTGGAAAGCTGACATAAATTCCTGAATACAGGAAACTCAAATGAATTGACTCTGAGCAAGTTCATCACAGGCTGAAAAGATAATTTTGCAGTCACAAAGAAAATTGTTTGTGAGATGTTTATGGGAAATAAGCCCTGCAGCAAGTGTACAGTCAACTGTCAAAATTTGATTCTGTATATACTTCAATAACCATCAAAGCTTGAAATAGTTCAAAAACATGATGAACACTCCAAGTGGCATAAGACAGCTGGGCCAGTGGCGCAATGGATAACGTGTCTGACAACGGATCAGAAGATTGTAGGTTCGACTCTTACCTGGCTCGTTTAAGTTTCCGTGATTGTATAGTGGTTAGTTCTTTGCGTTGTGGCCGCAGCAACCCAGGTTCGAATCCGGGTCACAGCATGTTCATTTTATTTCTCACACATCCATTTCTTTACAATATTGAAGGTAAGGACAATTGAAGAAACTAAGCAGATTCTTTGAATGTGCTTGCACAATTTGTCTTTACTGCTTATTGTAAAGCTATCTTTCCATACTTTGAATCATTTCTTGATCATTTCTTTGTGAATCATGTTCTTGAAATCTGGAAAGCTGACATAAATTCCTGAATACAGGAAACTCAAATGAATGGACTCTGAGCAAGTTCATCACAGGCTGAAAAGATAATTTTGCAGTCACAAAGAAAATTGTTTGTGAGATGTTTATGGGAAATAAGCCCTGCAGCAAGTGTACAGTCAACTGTCAAAATTTGATTCTGTATATACTTCAATAACCATCAAAGCTTGAAACAGGTTCAAAAACATGATGAACACTCCAAGTGACATAAGACATCTGGGCCAGTGGCGCAATGGATAACGCATCTGACTACGGATCAGAAGATTGTAGGTTCGACTCCTACCTGGTTCGTTTAAGTTGCCGTGATCGTATAGTGGTTAGTACTCTGCATTGTGGCCGCAGCAACCCTGGTTTGAATCCGGGTCACGGCATTTTCATTTTATTTCTCACACATCCATTTCTTTACAATATTGAAGGTAAGGACAATTGAAGAAACTAAGCAGATTCTTTGAATGTGCTTGCACAATTTGTCTTTACTGCTTATTGTGAAGCTATCTTTCCATACTTTGAATCATTTCTTGATCATTTCTTTGTGAATCATTTTCTTGAAATCTGGAAAGCTGACATAAATTCCTGAATACAGGAAACTCAAATGAATGGACTCTGAGCAAGTTCATCACAGGCTGAAAAGATAATTTTGCAGTCACAAAGAAAATTGTGTGTGAGATGTTTATGGGAAATAAGCCCTGCAGCAAGTGTACAGTCAACTCTCAAAATTTGATTCTGTATATACTTCAACAACCATCTAAGCTTGAAACAGGTTCAAAAACATGATGAACACTCCAAGTGGCATAAGACAGCTGGGCCAGTGGTGCAATGGATAACGCTTCTGACTACGGATCAGAAGATTGTAGGATCGACTCCTACCTGGCTCGTTTAAGTTGCCGTGATCGTATAGTGGTTAGTACTCTGCGTTGTGGCCGCAGCAACCCCGGTTCGTATCCGGGTCACGGCATTTTCATTTTATTTCTCACACATCCATTTCTTTACAATATAGAAGGTAAGGACAATTGAAGAAACTAAGCAGATTCTTTGAATGTGCTTGCACAATTTGTCTTTACTGCTTATTGTGAAGCTATCTTTCCATACTTTGAATCATTTCTTTGTGAATCATTTTCTTGAAATCTGGAAAGCTGACATAAATTCCTGAATACAGGAAACTCAAATGAATGGACTCTGAGCAAGTTTATCACAGGCTGAAAAGATCATTTTGCAGTCACAAAAAAAATTGTTTGTGAGATGTTTAAGGGAAATAAGCCCTGCAGCAAGTGTACAGTCAACTGTCAAAATTTGATTCTGTATATACTTCAATAACCATCAAAGCTTGAAACAGGTTCAAAAACATGATGAACACTCCAAGTGACATAAGACATCTGGGCCATTGGCGCAATGGATAACGCGTCTGACTACGGATCAGAAGATTGTAGGTTCGACTCCTACCTGGTTCGTTTAAGTTGCCGTGATCGTATAGTGGTTAGTACTCTGCGTTGTGGCCGCAGCAACCCTGGTTCGAATCCAGGTCACGGCATTTTCATTTTATTTCTCACACATCCATTTCTTTACAATATTGAAGGTAAGGACAATTGAAGAAACTAAGCAGATTCTTTGAATGTGCTTGCACAATTTGTCTTTACTGCTTATTGTGAAGCTATCTTTCCATACTTTGAATCATTTCTTGATCATTTCTTTGTGAATCATTTTCTTGAAATCTGGAAAGCTGACATAAATTCCTGAATACAGGAAACTCAAATGAATGGACTCTGAGCAAGTTCATCACAGGCTGAAAAGATCATTTTGCAGTCACAAAGAAAATTGTTTGTGATATGTTTATGGGAAATAAGCCCTGCAGCAAGTGTACAGTCAACTCTCAAAATTTGATTCTGTATATACTTCAATAACCATCAAAGCTTGAAACAGGTTCAAAAACATGATGAACACTCCAAGTGGCATAAGATAGCTGGGCCAGTGGCGCAATGGATAACGCATCTGACTACGGATCAGAAGATTGAAGGTTCGACTCCTACCTGGCTCGTTTAAGTTGCCGTGATCGTATAGTGATTAGTACTCTGCGTTGTGGTTGCAGCAACCCCGGTTCGAATCCGGGTCACGGCATTTTCATTTTATTTCTCGCACATCCATTTCTTTACAATATTGAAGGTAAGGACAATTGAAGAAACTAAGTAGATTCTTTGAATGTGCTTGCACAATTTGTCTTTACTGCTTATTGTGAAGCTATCTTTCCATACTTTGAATCATTTCTTGATCATTTCTTTGTGAATCATTTTCTTGAAATCTGGAAAGCTGACATAAATTCCTGAATACAGGAAACTCAAATGAATGGACTCTGAGCAAGTTCATCACAGGCTGAAAAGATCATTTTGCAGTCACAAAGAAAATTGTTTGTGAGATGTTTATGGGAAATAAGCCCTGCAGCAAGTGTACAGTCAACTCTCAAAATTTGATTCTGTATATACTTCAATAACCATCAAAGCTTGAAACAGGTTCAAAAACATGATGAACACTCCAAGTGACATAAGACATCTGGGCCAGTGGCACAATGGATAACGCGTCTGACTACAGATCAGAAGATTGTAGGTTCGACTCCTACCTGGTTCGTTTAAGTTGCAGTGATCGTATAGTGGTTAGTACTCTGCGTTGTGGCCGCAGCAACTCTGGTTCGAAGCCGGGTCATGGCATTTTCATTTTATTTCTCACACATCCATTTCTTTACAATATTGAAGGTAAGGACAATTGAAGAAACTAAGCAGATTCTTTGAATGTGCTTGCACAATTTGTCTTTACTGCTTATCGTAAAGCTATCTTTCCATACTTTGAATCATTTCTTGGTCATTTCTTTGTGAATCATTTTCTTGAAATCTGGAAAGCTGACATAAATTCCTGAATACAGGAAACTCAAATGAATGGACTCTGAGCAAGTTCATCACAGGCTGAAAAGATAATTTTGCAGTCACAAAGAAAATTGTTTGTGAGATGTTTATGGGAAATAAGCCCTGCAGCAAGTGTACAGTCAACTCTCAAAATATGATTCTGTATATACTTCAACAACCATCTAAGCTTGAAACAGGTTCAAAAACATGATGAACACTCCAAGTGGCATAAGACAGCTGGGCCAGTGGTGCAATGGATAACGCTTCTGACTACGGATCAGAAGATTGTAGGATCGACTCCTACCTGGCTCGTTTAAGTTGCCGTGATCGTATAGTGGTTAGTACTCTGCGTTGTGGCCGCAGCAACCCCGGTTTGAATCCGGGTCATGGCATTTTCATTTTATTTCTCACACATCCATTTCTTTACAATATAGAAGGTAAGGACAATTGAAGAAACTAAGCAGATTCTTTGAATGTGCTTGCACAATTTGTCTTTACTGCTTATTGTGAAGCTATCTTTCCATACTTTGAATCATTTCTTGATCATTTCTTTGTGAATCATTTTCTTGAAATCTGGAAAGCTGACATAAATTCCTGAATACAGGAAACTCAAATGAATGGACTCTGAGCAAGTTCATCACAGGCTGAAAAGATCATTTTGCTGTCACAAAGAAAATTGTTTGTGAGATGTTTATGGGAAATAAGCCCTGCAGCAAGTGTACAGTCAACTCTCAAAATTTGATTCTGTATATACTTCAATAACCATCAAAGCTTGAAACAGGTTCAAAAACATGATGAACACTCCAAGTGACATAAGACATCTGGGCCAGTGGCACAATGGATAACGCGTCTGACTACAGATCAGAAGATTGTAGGTTCGACTCCTACCTGGTTCGTTTAAGTTGCAGTGATCGTATAGTGGTTAGTACTCTGCGTTGTGGCCGCAGCAACCCTGGTTCGAATCCGGGTCATGGCATTTTCATTTTATTTCTCACACATCCATTTCTTTACAATATTGAAGGTAAGGACAATTGAAGAAACTAAGCAGATTCTTTGAATGTGCTTGCACAATTTGTCTTTACTGCTTATTGTAAAGCTATCTTTCCATACTTTGAATCATTTCTTGATCATTTCTTTGTGAATCATTTTCTTGAAATCTGGAAAGCTGACATAAATTCCTGAATACAGGAAACTCAAATGAATGGACTCTGAGCAAGTTCATCACAGGCTGAAAAGATCATTTTGCAGTCACAAAGAAAATTGTTTGTGAGATGTTTATGGGAAATAAGCCCTGCAGCAAGTGTACAGTCAACTCTCAAAATTTGATTCTGTATATACTTCAATAACCATCAAAGCTTGAAACAGGTTCAAAAACATGATGAACACTCCAAGTGACAAAAGACATCTGGGCCAGTGGCACAATGGATAACGCGTCTGACTACAGATCAGAAGATTGTAGGTTCGACTCCTACCTGGTTCGTTTAAGTTGCAGTGATCGTATAGTGGTTAGTACTCTGCGTTGTGGCTGCAGCAACCCTGGTTCGAATCCGGGTCATGGCATTTTCATTTTATTTCTCACACATCCATTTCTTTACAATATTGAAGGTAAGGACAATTGAAGAAACTAAGCAGATTCTTTGAATGTGCTTGCACAATTTGTCTTTACTGCTTATTGTAAAGCTATCTTTCCATACTTTGAATCATTTCTTGATCATTTCTTTGTGAATCATTTTCTTGAAATCTGGAAAGCTGACATAAATTCCTGAATACAGGAAACTCAAATGAATTGACTCTGAGCAAGTTCATCACAGGCTGAAAAGATCATTTTGCAGTCACAAAGAAAATTGTTTGTGAGATGATTATGGGAAATAAGCTCTGCAGCAAGTGTACAGTCAACTCTCAAAATTTGATTATGTATATACTTCAATAACCATCAAAGCTTGAAATAGTTCAAAAACATGATGAACACTCCAAGTGGCATAAGACAGCTGGGCCAGTGGCGCAATGGATAACGCATCTGACTACGGATCAGAAGATTGTAGGTTCGACTCTTACCTGGCTCGTTTAAGTTTCCGTGATCGTATAGTGGTTAGTACTCTGCGTTGTAGCCGCAGCAACCCCGGTTCGAATCCGGCTCACAGCATTTTCATTTTATTTCTCACACATCCATTTCTTTACAATATTGAAGGTAAGGACAATTGAAGAAACTAAGCAGATTCTTTGAATGTGCTTGCACAATTTGTCTTTACTGCTTATTGTGAAGCTATCTTTCCATACTTTGAATCATTTCTTGATCATTTCTTTGTGAATCATTTTCTTGAAATCTGGAAAGCTGACATAAATTCCTGAATACAGGAAACTCAAATGAATGGACTCTGAGCAAGTTCATCACAGGCTGAAAAGATCATTTTGCAGTCACAAAGAAAATTGTTTGTGAGATGTTTATGGGAAATAAGCCCTGCAGCAAGTGTACAGTCAACTCTCAAAATTTGATTCTGTATATACTTCAACAACCATCTAAGCTTGAAACAGGTTCAAAAACATGATGAACACTCCAAGTGGCATAAGACAGCTGGGCCAGTGGCGCAATGGATAACGCTTCTGACTACGGATCAGAAGATTGTAGGATCGACTCCTACCTGGCTCGTTTAAATTGCCGTGATCGTATAGTGGTTAGTACTCTGCGTTGTGGCCGCAGCAACCCCGGTTCGAATCCGGGTCACGGCATTTTCATTTTATTTCTCACACATCCATTTCTTTACAATATAGAAGGTAAGGACAATTGAAGAAACTAAGCAGATTCTTTGAATGTGCTTGCACAATTTGTCTTTACTGCTTATTGTGAAGCTATCTTTCCATACTTTGAATCATTTCTTTGTGAATCATTTTCTTGAAATCTGGAAAGCTGACATAAATTCCTGAATACAGGAAACTCAAATGAATGGACTCTGAGCAAGTTTATCACAGGCTGAAAAGATCATTTTGCAGTCACAAAGAAAATTGTTTGTGAGATGTTTATGGGAAATAAGCCCTGCAGCAAGTGTACAGTCAACTCTCAAAATTTGATTCTGTATATACTTCAATAACCATCAAAGCTTGAAACAGGTTCAAAAACATGATGAACACTCCAAGTGACATAAGACATCTGGGCCAGTGGCACAATGGATAACGCGTCTGACTACAGATCAGAAGATTGTAGGTTCGACTCCTACCTGGTTCGTTTAAGTTGCAGTGATCGTATAGTGGTTAGTACTCTGCGTTGTGGCCGCAGCAACCCTGGTTCGAATCCGGGTCATGGCATTTTCATTTTATTTCTCACACATCCATTTCTTTACAATATTGAAGGTAAGGACAATTGAAGAAACTAAGCAGATTCTTTGAATGTGCTTGCACAATTTGTCTTTACTGCTTATTGTAAAGCTATCTTTCCATACTTTGAATCATTTCTTGATCATTTCTTTGTGAATCATTTTCTTGAAATCTGGAAAGCTGACACAAATTCCTGAATACAGGAAACTCAAATGAATGGACTCTGAGCAAGTTCATCACAGGCTGAAAAGATCATTTTGCAGTCACAAAGAAAATTGTTTGTGAGATGTTTATGGGAAATAAGCCCTGCAGCAAGTGTACAGTCAACTCTCAAAATTTGATTCTGTATATACTTCAATAACCATCAAAGCTTGAAACAGGTTCAAAAACATGATGAACACTCCAAGTGACATAAGACATCTGGGCCAGTGGCACAATGGATAACGCGTCTGACTACAGATCAGAAGATTGTAGGTTCGACTCCTACCTGGTTCGTTTAAGTTGCAGTGATCGTATAGTGGTTAGTACTCTGCGTTGTGGCCGCAGCAACCCTGGTTCGAATCCGGGTCATGGCATTTTCATTTTATTTCTCACACATCCATTTCTTTACAATATTGAAGGTAAGGACAATTGAAGAAACTAAGCAGATTCTTTGAATGTGCTTGCACAATTTGTCTTTACTGCTTATTGTAAAGCTATCTTTCCATACTTTGAATCATTTCTTGATCATTTCTTTGTGAATCATTTTCTTGAAATCTGGAAAGCTGACATAAATTCCTGAATACAGGAAACTCAAATGAATTGACTCTGAGCAAGTTCATCACAGGCTGAAAAGATCATTTTGCAGTCACAAAGAAAATTGTTTGTGAGATGATTATGGGAAATAAGCTCTGCAGCAAGTGTACAGTCAACTCTCAAAATTTGATTATGTATATACTTCAATAACCATCAAAGCTTGAAATAGTTCAAAAACATGATGAACACTCCAAGTGGCATAAGACAGCTGGGCCAGTGGCGCAATGGATAACGCATCTGACTACGGATCAGAAGATTGTAGGTTCGACTCTTACCTGGCTCGTTTAAGTTTCCGTGATTGTATAGTGGTTAGTACTCTGCGTTGTGGCCGCAGCAACCCTGGTTCGAATCCGGGTCACGGCATTTTCATTTTATTTCTCACACATCCATTTCTTTACAATACTGAAGGTAAGGACAATTGAAGAAACTAAGCAGATTCTTTGAATGTGCTTGCACAATTTGTCTTTACTGCTTATTGTGAAGCTATCTTTCCATACTTTGAATCATTTCTTGATCATTTCTTTGTGAATCATTTTCTTGAAATCTGGAAAGCTGACATAAATTCCTGAATACAGGAAACTCAAATGAATGGACTCTGAGCAAGTTCATCACAGGCTGAAAAGATCATTTTGCAGTCACAAAGAAAATTGTTTGTGAGATGTTTATGGCAAATAAGCCCTGCAGCAAGTGTACAGTCTACTCTCAAAATTTGATTCTGTATATACTTCAATAACCATCAAAGCTTGAAACAGGTTCAAAAACATGATGAACACTCCAAGTGGCATAAGACAGCTGGGCCAGTGGCGCAATGGATAACGCTTCTGACTACGGATCAGAAGATTGTAGGATCAACTCCTACCTGGCTCGTTTAAATTGCCGTGATCGTATAGTGGTTAGTACTCTGCGTTGTGGCCGCAGCAACCCCGGTTCGAATCCGGGTCACGGCATTTTCATTTTATTTCTCACACATCCATTTCTTTACAATATAGAAGGTAAGGACAATTGAAGAAACTAAGCAGATTCTTTGAATGTGCTTGCACAATTTGTCTTTACTGCTTATTGTGAAGCTATCTTTCCATACTTTGAATCATTTCTTTGTGAATCATTTTCTTGAAATCTGGAAAGCTGACATAAATTCCTGAATACAGGAAACTCAAATGAATGGACTCTGAGCAAGTTTATCACAGGCTGAAAAGATCATTTTGCAGTCACAAAGAAAATTGTTTGTGAGATGTTTATGGGAAATAAGCCCTGCAGCAAGTGTACAGTCAACTCTCAAAATTTGATTCTGTATATACTTCAACAACCATCTAAGCTTGAAACAGGTTCAAAAACATGATGAACACTCCAAGAGGCATAAGGCACCTGGGCCAGTGGCGCAATGGATAACGCGTCTGACTACGGATCAGAAGATTGTAGGTTCGACTCCTACCTGGCTCGTTTAAATTGCCGTGATCGTATAGTGGTTAGTACTCTGCGTTGTGGCCTCAGCAACCCCGGTTCGAATCCAGGTCACGGCATTTTCATTTTATTTCTCACACATCCATTTCTTTACAATATTGAAGGTAAGGACAATTGAAGAAACTAAGCAGATTCTTTGAATGTGCTTGCACAATTTGTCTTTACTGCTTATTGTAAAGCTATCTTTCCATACTTTGAATCATTTCTTGATCATTTCTTTGTGAATCATTTTCTTGAAATCTGGAAAGCTGACATAAATTCCTGAATACAGGAAACTCAAATGAATGGACTCTGAGCAAGTTCATCACAGGCTGAAAAGATCATTTTGCAGTCACAAAGAAAATTGTTTGTGAGATGTTTATGGGAAATAAGCCCTGCAGCAAGTGTACAGTCAACTCTCAAAATTTGATTCTGTATATACTTCAATAACCATCAAAGCTTGAAACAGGTTCAAAAACATGATGAACACTCCAAGTGACATAAGACATCTGGGCCAGTGGCACAATGGATAACGCGTCTGACTACAGATCAGAAGATTGTAGGTTCGACTCCTACCTGGTTCGTTTAAGTTGCAGTGATCGTATAGTGGTTAGTACTCTGCGTTGTGGCCGCAGCTACCCTGGTTCGAATCCGGGTCATGGCATTTTCATTTTATTTCTCACACATCCATTTCTTTACAATATTGAAGGTAAGGACAATTGAAGAAACTAAGCAGATTCTTTGAATGTGCTTGCACAATTTGTCTTTACTGCTTATTGTAAAGCTATCTTTCCATACTTTGAATCATTTCTTGATCATTTCTTTGTGAATCATTTTCTTGAAATCTGGAAAGCTGACATAAATTCCTGAATACAGGAAACTCAAATGAATGGACTCTGAGCAAGTTCATCACAGGCTGAAAAGATCATTTTGCAGTCACAAAGAAAATTGTTTGTGAGATGTTTATGGGAAATAAGCCCTGCAGCAAGTGTACAGTCAACTCTCAAAATTTGATTCTGTATATACTTCAACAACCATCTAAGCTTGAAACAGGTTCAAAAACATGATGAACACTCCAAGTGGCATAAGACAGCTGGGCCAGTGGCGCAATGGATAACGCGTCTGACTACGGATCAGAAGATTGTAGGATCGACTCCTACCTGGCTCGTTTAAGTTGCCGTGATCGTATAGTGGTTAGTACTCTGCGTTGTGGCCGCAGCAACCCCGGTTCGAATTCGGGTCACGGCATTTTCATTTTATTTCTCACACATCCATTTCTTTACAATATAGAAGGTAAGGACAATTGAAGAAACTAAGCAGATTCTTTGAATGTGCTTGCACAATTTGTCTTTACTGCTTATTGTGAAGCTATCTTTCCATACTTTGAATCATTTCTTTGTGAATCATTTTCTTGAAATCTGGAAAGCTGACATAAATTCCTGAATACAGGAAACTAAAATGAATGGACTCTGAGCAAGTTCATCACAGGCTGAAAAGATCATTTTGCAGTCACAAAAAAATTGTTTGTGAGATGTTTATGGGAAATAAGCCCTGCAGCAAGTGTACAGTCAACTCTCAGACTTTGATTCTGTATATACTTCAATAACCATCAAAGCTTGAAACAGGTTCACAAACATGATGAACACTCGAAGAGACATAAGGCAGCTGGGCCAGTGGCGCAATGGATAACGCGTCTGACTACGGATCAGAAGATTGTAGGTTCGACTCCTACCTGGCTCGTTTAAGTTGCCGTGATCGTATAGTGGTTAGTACTCTGCGTTGTGGCCGCAGCAACCCCGGTTCGAATCCAGGTCACGGCATTTTCATTTTATTTCTCACACATCCATTTCTTTACAATATTGAAGGTAAGGACAATTGAAGAAACTAAGCAGATTCTTTGAATGTGCTTGCACAATTTGTCTTTACTGCTTATTGTAAAGCTATCTTTCCATACTTTGAATCATTTCTTGATCATTTCTTTGTGAATCATTTTCTTGAAATCTGGAAAGCTGACATAAATTCCTGAATACAGGAAACTCAAATGAATTGACTCTAAGCAAGTTCATCACAGGCTGAAAAGATCATTTTGCAGTCACAAAGAAAATTGTTTGTGAGATGTTTATGGGAAATAAGCTCTGCAGCAAGTGTACAGTCAACTCTCAAAATTTGATTCTGTATATACTTCAATAACCATCAAAGCTTGAAACAGTTTCAAAAACATGATGAACACTCCAAGTGACATAAGACATCTGGGCCAGTGGCACAATGGATAACGCGTCTGACTACAGATCAGAAGATTGTAGGTTCGACTCCTACCTGGTTCGTTTAAGTTGCAGTGATCGTAAAGTGGTTAGTACTCTGCGTTGTGGCCGCAGCAACCCTGGTTCGAATCCGGGTCATGGCATTTTCATTTTATTTCTCACACATCCATTTCTTTACAATATTGAAGGTAAGGACAATTGAAGAAACTAAGCAGATTCTTTGAATGTGCTTGCACAATTTGTCTTTACTGCTTATTGTAAAGCTATCTTTCCATACTTTGAATCATTTCTTGATCATTTCTTTGTGAATCATTTTCTTGAAATCTGGAAAGCTGACATAAATTCCTGAATACAGGAAACTCAAATGAATGGACTCTGAGCAAGTTCATCACAGGCTGAAAAGATCATTTTGCAGTCACAAAGAAAATTGTTTGTGAGATGTTTATGGGAAATAAGCTCTGCAGCAAGTGTACAGTCAACTCTCAAAATTTGATTCTGTATATACTTCAACAACCATCAAAGCTTGAAACAGGTTCAAAAACATGATGAACACTCCAAGTGGCATAAGACAGCTGGGCCAGTGGCGCAATGGATAACACGTCTGACTACGCATCAGAAGATTGTAGGTTCGACTCTTACCTGGTTCGTTTAAGTTTCCCTGATTGTATAGTGGTTAGTACTCTGCGTTGTAGCCGCAGCAACCCCGCTTCGAATCCGGGTCACAGCATTTTCATTTTATTTCTCACACATCCATTTCTTTACAATATTGAAGGTAAGGACAATTGAAGAAACTAAGCAGATTCTTTGAATGTGCTTGCACAATTTGTCTTTACTGCTTATTGTGAAGCTATCTTTCCATACTTTGAATCATTTCTTGATCATTTCTTTGTGAATCATTTTCTTGAAATCTGGAAAGCTGACATAAATTCCTGAATACAGGAAACTCAAATGAATGTACTCTGAGCAAGTTCATCACAGGCTGAAAAGATCATTTTGCAGTCACAAAGAAAATTGTTTGTGAGATGTTTATGGGAAATAAGCCCTGCAGCAAGTGTACAGTCAACTCTCAAAATTTGATTCTGTATATACTTCAACAACCATCTAAGCTTGAAACAGGTTCAAAAACATGATGAACACTCCAAGTGGCATAAGACAGCTGGGCCAGTGGCGCAATGGATAACGCGTCTGACTACGGATCAGAAGATTGTAGGATCGACTCCTACCTGGCTCGTTTAAGTTGCCGTGATCGTATAGTGGTTAGTACTCTGCGTTGTGGCCGCAGCAACCCCGGTTCGATTTCGGGTCACGGCATTTTCATTTTATTTCTCACACATCCATTTCTTTACAATATAGAAGGTAAGGACAATTGAAGAAACTAAGCAGATTCTTTGAATGTGCTTGCACAATTTGTCTTTACTGCTTATTGTGAAGCTATCTTTCCATACTTTGAATCATTTCTTTGTGAATCATTTTCTTGAAATCTGGAAAGCTGACATAAATTCCTGAATACAGGAAACTAAAATGAATGGACTCTGAGCAAGTTCATCACAGGCTGAAAAGATCATTTTGCAGTCACAAAAAAATTGTTTGTGAGATGTTTATGGGAAATAAGCCCTGCAGCAAGTGTACAGTCAACTCTCAGACTTTGATTCTGTATATACTTCAATAACCATCAAAGCTTGAAACAGGTTCACAAACATGATGAACACTCGAAGAGACATAAGGCAGCTGGGCCAGTGGCGCAATGGATAACGCGTCTGACTACGGATCAGAAGATTGTAGGTTCGACTCCTACCTGGCTCGTTTAAGTTGCCGTGATCGTATAGTGGTTAGTACTCTGCGTTGTGGCCGCAGCAACCCCGGTTCGAATCCAGGTCACGGCATTTTCATTTTATTTCTCACACATCCATTTCTTTACAATATTGAAGGTAAGGACAATTTAAGAAACTAAGTAGATTCTTTGAATGTGCTTGCACAATTTGTCTTTACTGCTTATTGTGAAGCTATCTTTCCATACTTTGAATCATTTCTTGATCATTTCTTTGTGAATCATTTTCTTGAAATCTGGAAAGCTGACATAAATTCCTGAATACAGGAAACTCAAATGAATGGACTCTGAGCAAGTTCATCACAGGCTGAAAAGATCATTTTGCAGTCACAAAGAAAATTGTTTGTGAGATGTTTATGGGAAATAAGCTCTGCAGCAAGTGTACAGTCAACTCTCAAAATTTGATTCTGTATATACTTCAACAACCATCAAAGCTTGAAACAGGTTCAAAAACATGATGAACACTCCAAGTGGCATAAGACAGCTGGGCCAGTGGCGCAATGGATAACACGTCTGACTACGCATCAGAAGATTGTAGGTTCGACTCTTACCTGGTTCGTTTAAGTTTCCCTGATTGTATAGTGGTTAGTACTCTGCGTTGTAGCCGCAGCAACCCCGCTTCGAATCCGGGTCACAGCATTTTCATTTTATTTCTCACACATCCATTTCTTTACAATATTGAAGGTAAGGACAATTGAAGAAACTAAGCAGATTCTTTGAATGTGCTTGCACAATTTGTCTTTACTGCTTATTGTGAAGCTATCTTTCCATACTTTGAATCATTTCTTGATCATTTCTTTGTGAATCATTTTCTTGAAATCTGGAAAGCTGACATAAATTCCTGAATACAGGAAACTCAAATGAATGTACTCTGAGCAAGTTCATCACAGGCTGAAAAGATCATTTTGCAGTCACAAAGAAAATTGTTTGTGAGATGTTTATGGGAAATAAGCCCTGCAGCAAGTGTACAGTCAACTCTCAAAATTTGATTCTGTATATACTTCAACAACCATCTAAGCTTGAAACAGGTTCAAAAACATGATGAACACTCCAAGTGGCATAAGACAGCTGGGCCAGTGGCGCAATGGATAACGCGTCTGACTACGGATCAGAAGATTGTAGGATCGACTCCTACCTGGCTCGTTTAAGTTGCCGTGATCGTATAGTGGTTAGTACTCTGCGTTGTGGCCGCAGCAACCCCGGTTCGATTTCGGGTCACGGCATTTTCATTTTATTTCTCACACATCCATTTCTTTACAATATAGAAGGTAAGGACAATTGAAGAAACTAAGCAGATTCTTTGAATGTGCTTGCACAATTTGTCTTTACTGCTTATTGTGAAGCTATCTTTCCATACTTTGAATCATTTCTTTGTGAATCATTTTCTTGAAATCTGGAAAGCTGACATAAATTCCTGAATACAGGAAACTAAAATGAATGGACTCTGAGCAAGTTCATCACAGGCTGAAAAGATCATTTTGCAGTCACAAAAAAATTGTTTGTGAGATGTTTATGGGAAATAAGCCCTGCAGCAAGTGTACAGTCAACTCTCAGACTTTGATTCTGTATATACTTCAATAACCATCAAAGCTTGAAACAGGTTCACAAACATGATGAACACTCGAAGAGACATAAGGCAGCTGGGCCAGTGGCGCAATGGATAACGCGTCTGACTACGGATCAGAAGATTGTAGGTTCGACTCCTACCTGGCTCGTTTAAGTTGCCGTGATCGTATAGTGGTTAGTACTCTGCGTTGTGGCCGCAGCAACCCCGGTTCGAATCCAGGTCACGGCATTTTCATTTTATTTCTCACACATCCATTTCTTTACAATATTGAAGGTAAGGACAATTTAAGAAACTAAGTAGATTCTTTGAATGTGCTTGCACAATTTGTCTTTACTGCTTATTGTGAAGCTATCTTTCCATACTTTGAATCATTTCTTGATCATTTCTTTGTGAATCATTTTCTTGAAATCTGGAAAGCTGACATAAATTCCTGAATACAGGAAACTCAAATGAATGGACTCTGAGCAAGTTCATCACAGGCTGAAAAGATCATTTTGCAGTCACAAAGAAAATTGTTTGTGAGATGTTTATGGGAAATAAGCTCTGCAGCAAGTGTACAGTCAACTCTCAAAATTTGATTCTGTATATACTTCAATAACCATCAAAGCTTGAAACAGGTTCAAAAACATGATGAACACTCCAAGTGACATCAGACATCTGGGCCAGTGGCGCGATGGATAACGCGTCTGACTACAGATCAGAAGATTGTAGGTTCGACTCCTACCTGGTTCGTTTAAGTTGCCGTGATCATATAGTGGTTAGTACTCTGCGTTGTGGCCGCAGCAACCCTGGTTCGAATCCGGGTCACGGCATTTTCATTTTATTTCTCACACATCCATTTCTTTACAATATTGAAGGTAAGGACAATTGAAGAAACTAAGCAGATTCTTTGAATGTGCTTGCACAATTTGTCTTTACTGCTTATTGTAAAGCTATCTTTCCATACTTTGAATCATTTCTTGATAATTTCTTTGTAAATCATTTTCTTGAAATCTGGAAAGCTGACATAAATTCCTGAATACAGGAAACTCAAATGAATTGACTCTGAGCAAGTTCATCACAGGCTGAAAAGATCATTTTGCAGTCACAAAGAAAATTGTTTGTGAGATGTTTATGGGAAATAAGCTCTGCAGCAAGTATATAGTCAACTCTCAAAATTTGATTCTGTATATACTTCAATAATCATCAAAGCTTGAAATAGTTCAAAAACATGATGAACACTCCAAGTGGCATAAGACAGCTGGGCCAGTGGCGCAATTGATAACGCATCTGACTACGGATCAGAAGATTGTAGGTTCGACTCTTACCTGGCTCGTTTAAGTTTCCGTGATTGTATAGTGGTTAGTACTCTGCGTTGTGGCCGCAGCAACCCTGGTTTGAATCCGGGTCACGGCATTTTCATTTTATTTCTCACACATCCATTTCTTTACAATATTGAAGGTAAGGACAATTGAAGAAACTAAGCAGATTCTTTGAATGTGCTTGCACAATTTGTCTTTACTGCTTATTGTAAAGCTATCTTTCCATACTTTGAATCATTTCTTGATCATTTCTTTGTGAATCATTTTCTTGAAATCTGGAAAGCTGACATAAATTCCTGAATACAGGAAACTCAAATGAATTGACTCTAAGCAAGTTCATCACAGGCTGAAAAGATCATTTTGCAGTCACAAAGAAAATTGTTTGTGAGATGTTTATGGGAAATAAGCTCTGCAGCAAGTGTACAGTCAACTCTCAAAATTTGATTCTGTATATACTTCAATAACCATCAAAGCTTGAAACAGGTTCAAAAACATGATGAACACTCCAAGTGACATAAGACATCTGGGCCAGTGGCACAATGGATAACGCGTCTGACTACAGATCAGAAGATTGTAGGTTAGACTCCTACCTGGTTCGTTTAAGTTGCAGTGATCGTAAAGTGGTTAGTACTCTGCGTTGTGGCCGCAGCAACCCTGGTTCGAATCCGGGTCATGGCATTTTCATTTTATTTCTCACACATCCATTTCTTTACAATATTGAAGGTAAGGACAATTGAAGAAACTAAGCAGATTCTTTGAATGTGCTTGCACAATTTGTCTTTACTGCTTATTGTAAAGCTATCTTTCCATACTTTGAATCATTTCTTGATCATTTCTTTGTGAATCATTTTCTTGAAATCTGGAAAGCTGACATAAATTCCTGAATACAGGAAATTCAAATAAATGGACTCTGAGCAAGATCATCACAGGCTGAAAAGATCATTTTGCAGTCACAAAGAAAATTGTTTGTGAGATGTTTATGGGAAATAAGCCCTGCAGCAAGTGTACAGTCAACTCTCAAAATTTGATTCTGTATATACTTCAATAACCATCAAAGCTTGAAATAGTTCAAAAACATGATGAACACTCCAAGTGGCATAAGACAGCTGGGCCAGTGGCGCAATGGATAACACGTCTGACTACGCATCAGAAGATTGTAGGTTCGACTCTTACCTGGCTCGTTTAAGTTTCCGTGATTGTATAGTGGTTAGTACTCTGCGTTATAGCCGCAGCAACCCCGCTTTGAATCCGGGTCACAGCATTTTCATTTTATTTCTCACACATCCATTTCTTTACAATATTGAAGGTAAGGACAATTGAAGAAACTAAGCAGATTCTTTGAATGTGCTTGCACAATTTGTCTTTACTGCTTATTGTGAAGCTATCTTTCCATACTTTGAATCATTTCTTGATCATTTCTTTGTGAATCATTTTCTTGAAATCTGGAAAGCTGACATAAATTCCTGAATACAGGAAACTCAAATGAATGGACTCTGAGCAAGTTCATCACAGGCTGAAAAGATCATTTTGCAGTCACAAAGAAAATTGTTTGTGAGATGTTTATGGGAAATAAGCCCTGCAGCAAGTGTACAGTCAACTCTTAAAATTTGATTCTGTATATACTTCAACAACCATCTAAGCTTGAAACAGGTTCAAAAACATGATGAACACTCCAAGTGGCATAAGACAGCTGGGCCAGTGGCGCAATGGATAACGCGTCTGACTACGGATCAGAAGATTGTAGGATCGACTCCTACCTGGCTCGTTTAAGTTGCCGTGATCGTATAGTGGTTAGTACTCTGCGTTGTGGCCGCAGCAACCCCGGTTCGAATTCGGGTCACGGCATTTTCATTTTATTTCTCACACATCCATTTCTTTACAATATAGAAGGTAAGGACAATTGAAGAAACTAAGCAGATTCTTTGAATGTGCTTGCACAATTTGTCTTTACTGCTTATTGTGAAGCTATCTTTCCATACTTTGAATCATTTCTTTGTGAATCATTTTCTTGAAATCTGGAAAGCTGACATAAATTCCTGAATACAGGAAACTAAAATGAATGGACTCTGAGCAAGTTCATCACAGGCTGAAAAGATCATTTTGCAGTCACAAAAAAATTGTTTGTGAGATGTTTATGGGAAATAAGCCCTGCAGCAAGTGTACAGTCAACTCTCAGACTTTGATTCTGTATATACTTCAACAACCATCTAAGCTTGAAACAGGTTCAAAAACATGATGAACACTCCAAGTGACATAAGACAGCTGGGCCAGTGGCGCAATGGATATCGCGTCTGACTACGGATCAGAATATTGTAGGTTCGACTCCTACCTGGCTCGTTTAAGTTGCCGTGATCGTATAGTGGTTAGTACTCTGCGTTATGGCCGCAGCAACCCCGGTTCGAATCCAGGTCACGGCATTTTCATTTTATTTCTCACACATCCATTTCTTTTCAATATTGAAGGTAAGGACAATTGAAGAAACTAAGCAGATTCTTTGAATGTGCTTGCACAATTTGTCTTTACTGCTTATTGTAAAGCTATCTTTCCATACTTTGAATCATTTCTTGATCATTTCTTTGTGAATCATTTTCTTGAAATCTGGAAAGCTGACATAAATTCCTGAATACAGGAAACTCAAATGAATTGACTCTGAGCAAGTTCATCACAGGCTGAAAAGATCATTTTGCAGTCACAAAGAAAATTGTTTGTGAGATGTTTATGGGAAATAAGCTCTGCAGCAAGTGTACAGTCAACTCTCAAAATGTGATTCTGTATATACTTCAATAACCATCAAAGCTTGAAATAGTTCAAAAACATGATTAACACTCCAAGTGGCATAAGCCAGCTGGGCCAGTGGCGCAATGGATAACGCGTCTGACTACGGATCAGAAGATTGTAGGTTCGACTCCTACCTGGCTCGTTTAAGTTTCCGTGATTGTATAGTGGTTAGTACTCTGTGTTGTGGCCGCAGCAACCCTGGTTCGAATCCGGGTCACGGCATTTTCATTTTATTTCTCACACATCCATTTCTTTACAATATTGAAGGTAAGGACAATTGAAGAAACTAAGCAGATTCTTTGAATGTGCTTGCACAATTTGTCTTTACTGCTTATTGTGAAGCAATCTTTCCATACTTTGAATCATTTCTTGATCATTTCTTTGTGAATCATTTTCTTGAAATCTGGAAAGCTGACATAAATTCCTGAATACAGGAAACTCAAATGAATTGACTCTGAGCAAGTTCATCACAGGCTGAAAAGATCATTTTGCAGTCACAAAGAAAATTGTTTGTGAGATGTTTATGGGAAATAAGCCCAGCAGCAAGTGTACAGTCAACTCTCAAAATTTGATTCTGTGTATACTTCAATAACCATCAAAGCTTGAAATAGTTCAAAAACATGATGAACACTCCAAATGGCATAAGATAGCTGGGCCAGTGGCGCAATGGATAATGCGTCTGACTACGGATCAGAAGATTGTAGGTTCGACTCTTACCTGGCTCGTTTAAGTTTCCGTGATTGTATAGTGGTTAGTACTCTGCGTTGTAGCCGCAGCAACCCAGGTTCAAATCCGGGTCACAGCATTTTCCTTTTATTTCTCACACATCCATTTCTTTACAATATTGAAGGTAAGGACAATTGAAGAAACTAAGCAGATTCTTTGAATGTGCTTGCACAATTTGTCTTTACTGCTTATTGTGAAGCTATCTTTCCATACTTTGAATCATTTCTTGATCATTTCTTTGTGAATCATTTTCTTGAAATCTGGAAAGCTGACATAAATTCCTGAATACAGGAAATTCAAATAAATGGACTCTGAGCAAGTTCATCACAGGCTGAAAAGATCATTTTGCAGTCACAAAGAAAATTGTTTGTGAGATGTTTATGGGAAATAAGCCCTGTAGCAAGTGTACAGTCAACTCTGAAAATTTGATTCTGTATATACTTCAATAACCATCTAAGCTTGAAACAGGTTCAAAAACATGATGAACACTCCAAGTGACATAAGACAGCTGGGCCAGTGGCGCAATGGATAACGCGTCTGACTACGGATCAGAAGATTGAAGTTTCGACTCCTACCTGGCTCGTTTAAGTTGCCGTGATCGTATAGTGGTTAGTACTCTGCGTTGTGGCCGCAGCAACTCCGGTTCGAATCCGGGTCACAGCATTTTCATTTTATTTCTCACACATCCATTTCTTTACAATATTGAAGGTAAGGACAATTGAAGAAACTAAGCAGATTCTTTGAATGTGCTTGCACAATTTGTCTTTACTGCTTATTGTGAAGCTATCTTTCCATACTTTGAAACATTTCTTGATCATTTCTTTGTGAATCATTTTCTTGAAATCTGGAAAGCTGACATAAATTCCTGAATACAGGAAACTCAAATGAATGGACTCTGAGCAAGTTCATCACAGGCTGAAAAGATCATTTTGCAGTCACAAAGAAAATTGTTTGTGAGATGTTTATGGGAAATAAGCCCTGCAGCAAGTGTACAGTCAACTCTCAAAATTTGATTCTGTATATACTTCAATAACCATCAAAGCTTGAAACAGGTTCAAAAACATGATGAACACTCCAAGTGGCATAAGACAGCTGGGCCAGTGGCGCAATGGATAACGCGTCTGACTACGGATCAGAAGATTGAAGGTTCGACTCCTACCTGGCTCGTTTCAGTTGCCATGATCGCATAGTGGTTAGTACTCTGCGTTGTGGCCGCAGCAACCCCGGTTCGAATCCAGGTCACGGCATTTTCATTTTATTTCTCGCTCATCCATTTCTTTACAATATTGAAGGTAAGGACAATTGAAGAAACTAAGTAGATTCTTTGAATGTGCTTGCACAATTTGTCTTTACTGCTTATTGTGAAGCTATCTTTCCATACTTTGAATCATTTCTTGATCATTTCTTTGTGCATCATTTTCTTGAAATCTGGAAAGCTGGGGTGTGGCCTAGCTACTGTGAGGAACAGACACACTTGCCTTGAGCTCCCCACTCCCAGAGGCTTAAATTGGTTATATCCTAACCCAAACCCCTCACAAAGTCCCCCAGTATATAGATTTCCACCTGCAGCACTCAGGGGGAAACTTGGACTGCGACCTCGGAATCGGGGAGCAATTGGAAATAGCTCCTGCGGATTGAGGCCCAGTCGCACCCTCCAGCCTGGGGCCTCGATTTTAGTGGAGACCCGACGCGGCCTCCCACCGACTCGCAAGCTGCTGAGTACCCGCCGAATACCCGCCGGAGGCAGGACCCCCTCTCCCAAAGGTGCTTACCCACCTCCTGCTGCCGCTGATAAGCACCCTCACATAATAAACGGTGCTGGGGGCTGCTTCAGCCAGGAGAACTCCGTCCGGCGGCCATATTGGAAGGGGCAGACCTTCGGGACGGGCCCCACACTGCACGCTGCTCCTGCCGCACGGACTCGGTGAGACTCTACACCCGACGGCTCCGGGCTCCGCTCACCGCCAGACGTGATTGCTGGGCCTGCCAGACCTCCGGTCCTCGCCGCATCTTCTCCACACTCGGAGCTCAAACCCGGCCGTCGGCCATCTTGGAGGTGGCGTCCGGCCGCATCGAGCTCCACACCCCCGACGCAACCCTCCACACACATACTGCGGGGACCTCCCTGCCATCGGACCCCCCCCAAAGGTAAACAGCCCCCCACAGTTACACACACTCACCCTGTATGCACATTAGCACTCTCATCACGAGTGCATAGCACGGCGGCCATATTGGAGGTGGCATTCACTAACAACAGGCACCACAGCACCGTCTGCACTGCCCGGCCGGGCGCGGTGCGCCCCATATAGGGCACCGCTCACTACTGGACACTCCTGCCTGAATTGCCAGGCTACAGTCGCACTCTACCCCTGCACTCTGGACGGACCCGCTTGGCGGCCATCTTGGAGGTGGCGGAGATAGCAACCCCACACCACCAACACCGCCCTCATCTGATACTGAGGATCCTGGCTGGGGGACCCCGCTGGACACTCCTTGGGACCCTGTGTCTCGGCTTCACAGAGAGCACACACACACACGGCCCTCGAGACACCGGCCGATTTATCACCGCCTCAAAGCACAGCACCTGAACCCCCCCCCTCCCTCTGGATGGTGCTGCTCACCCGCGCCCTCCATTCCATTCCTATCCCACAGAGCCCGGTTCCTCACTACATGCGCCTTCACTAATTCTCCTTATGAAGATCTACCTCTAGATTATGGGGTGGCCTGACCAGAACAGGGGCTCAACCACACGCTGCCATTATTAACACCATCTACCTTTAATGCAGCTACTTCAATGAGACCTTAATTGCCATTTATTCACGGGAAGCCCCATAGCATTCATTCCGTATTATAAAACTTTCCTTTTTTCACTTTATTTTTTCACACGGAATGCCACAGAAGCGCCGAAAGGCCCCTGCTCCATCCAAACCCAGTATTATCAGGGCGTGGGAAAAAGCAGGTTCTCTGCCGAAACAATCACCTATAGCTGAAAGCAATCTGAACATGGCTGGTGCCTCTCGTACCGATCCTCCTTTGTCGGCTCAGGATGTGATCGCCATAGTCACTAAAACGATACAATCAGAGATGAGATCGGCCCTAGCAGATTTTAAATCGGAATTGGAAGACCTAGGTTCCAGAACGGGCACTCTCGAGCAGAAGGTAGATGAAATTTGTCAATACCAAAGCGTCATGGATCAAGAATTTACAGATTTACGGGCAGAGATGGAAACATATAAAGACCAGCTCGAGGATATCGAAAACCGAAATAGGCGGAATAATATCCGCGTACGCAACATCCCGGAAACAATAACTGCCGACGCACTACCAGCCTACCTAAAGGACCTTTTTCTTCACATAAGCCCTGACATCTCAGTGGACCTTCTTCATTTGGACCGAGCCCAGAGGGCCCTCCGCCCAAAACCATCCTCGACCCAACCACCACGGGACGTTATCCTCCGCTTTCA
This sequence comes from Pseudophryne corroboree, assembly GCF_028390025.1. Classification (NCBI taxonomy): domain Eukaryota; kingdom Metazoa; phylum Chordata; class Amphibia; order Anura; family Myobatrachidae; genus Pseudophryne; species Pseudophryne corroboree. The sequence goes on from NC_086449.1 coordinate 97,420,992, forward strand.
CTATTTCAAAGCGAAAGAGCAAATTATGGCTGCGGTTAGAGGGCTCCAGACGGTCTCCCATTCTGGGTCCCAACTTCAACTCTTTCAGGACCTGGCACCATCGACCCTAAAGAAAAGGAGAGATCTATTGAATGTCACCAAGACTTTGAGGACCCACTCTATTAAATACAAGTGGGGCTTCCCCTTCCAATTATTGGTCAACAGAAATGGCACGACCCACGCTGTCAAGACCCCAAATCAAGGATACGATTTACTAAAGTCGTTTGGTCTCCTAGAAGATGCAGCAGAAACAAGCCAACAATCTACTTCACCCTCTAGACCCATGGCACCATCGAAGGAATGGACCCCGGCTTAATTACATCAATTACATTAGACACACTAACATAAAAAACTCTGCTCCATACTTTTCTAATGTTAATTCTTCATATATTTTCTGATGTTCTTTAACAATAAGTTTGATAATAGCCCTATAAGACAATTATGGCGCCCTTTTTTTCTCACTTTTTCTCTTTACCCTCTCACCTCCGGCATTAATATGTTGCCATGTTGATATCGTCCCCTGTTCTCCCCCTAGGCCACCCCGTTCTTTTTAGACGTTCTCTTTAGACGTTAACTTGATATGATCACTAAACTTCACGTTCAACGAATTTTGCTGTTTCTACACACCCTCACACTCAGATGGATGTGTCAGGACGACACTCCCTCTGCCTACAATGGACCGAGCTCCACTAAAGGAGTAGGTCCCCTTTTCTTCCCCTTGACTCTCAACCCCTCTCTCACCATCTCTAACCTGCTCCCTGTTCTCCCTCCCTGCCCTTTCCGCCAGTCGGGATGTGAATCCCATCTGCTACTGCGCTCTTTCTCTTTTGACCCACCATGAAGTTGACAGTTTTAACCCTCAATGTAAACGGTCTTAACTCCCCAACCAAAAGGGCTATGGCCATCCAATACCTCCACAGGCGTAAATCCAGCATTGTAATGCTGCAAGAGACACATCTCAAGACCCCCCACTCTTCCCTCACGACCAAACAATATCCCACGGCCTATCACTCCTCCATGAACGCTAAACGCCGAGGTACTGCAATTCTCATCCACCACAATACACCGATCACTATACATGACTCTATCTCCGATCCACTGGGTCGTTTTCTTATCCTTAAGGGTACGTATAACAACGCCCCAATTATATTGGCCTCAGTCTATGCCCCTAATGACCAACAAGGTTCTCTATATGCCACATTCTTTAATCAACTTACCCAGATGCCCCGAGGACTTATCATTATAGGAGGGGATTTTAACACTATCACGGACCCCAAATTAGATAGATCACGCCCCTCTAACACTCCCCCCAAACACGCCAAGACATCTAAGGCGCTCATGTCACGATTGGCCCTTCACGATCTATATGACGCTTGGAGAGTACAATACCCCAACGCGAGAGGTTACACACATTACTCTCCCCCCCATGACCTGCACACTCGTATTGATTACTTCTTTGTAGACCGTACCACATCTCAATCTCTTGCAGGCGCTCAGACTCTCCCTATACCATGGTCAGATCACCTAGCAATCGAACTAGAAATTTCTTCTCAGGTAGGCCCCCGACCTACTCGCCAATGGCGACTGAACGAACCCCTCTTCTTGAAACAATCAAATATTGAGACTATCACTACAGCACTCACGGATTTTATTACCTTCAACACTACCCCTGATATCCCCACACCCATCCTGTGGGAAGCTCACAAGGCCACCCTCCGGGGCACCCTTATCAATTTGTCAGCTGCATCTAAGAAGTCAGAGATGTCACGCATACTAGAATTAGAAAAGACACTAACATCCCTGACAGACCTACACCACAATCATCCTAAAAGACGCACTTATCTAAAGATACTCGCTGTTAAGGGACAACTGTCGCAAATATTATCTAAAAAGGCAGCACAAACTCTGTTATGGGTCCGACAAACTTTTTATGAAAAATCAGATAAAGCAGACACCATCTTGGCTCGCAAGCTGCGAGCTAAACGCACTCGCAACCGTATACTTAAGCTAAAATGTACAGACGGCACTATTACCCATGACCCTCAAGTTATGACCAGACAATTCCGTCAGTTCTATAAATCACTTTACAATCTTACACACAACCCCTCTACCGTACCCTCATACATCACCTCTCTCACCCAATATTTGAACTCATGCTCTCTTCCCACGTTATCTGTAGCACAACTCCAAAGCCTTAATGCGACGATCACTGATGAAGAGATTAGATTAGCCATTAAATCGTTACGCCGCTCTGCAGCGCCAGGGCCAGATGGCTTCACCGCCCTATACTACAAAAAATTTGCAGAATCACTGCTACCTATGCTTCGCCCACTCTTCAACTCACTTCTAGAGGGAGGCACGCTCGATGACGCCACCACCAGGGCCAACATCATAATTATCCCTAAACCACAGAGAGACCCACTAGAGATGGGCAATTATAGGCCTATCTCTCTTTTAAATGTCGATTTAAAACTTTTCGCTAAGATTCTTGCCATGCGCCTATCCCCTATTTTGACGTCCTTGGTCCACCCAGACCAGGTGGGCTTTATCCCTAACAGACAGGCATCCGATAATACGAGGCGTCTGATCAACCTTATTCAAATAGCAACAACCCGCTCACTGCCGACCCTGGTGGTGGCGCTCGACGCTGAGAAAGCCTTTGACAGGTTGGCTTGGCCATTTCTGACTCAAACCCTACACCATATGGGATTTCGAGACGCATTTCTCAGCGGTATTAACTCCCTCTATCACAACCCTTCCGCTTCCGTGTTAGTAAATGGCCTCGCGTCCGAGCCCTTCCAAATTAAAAACGGCACCCGACAGGGCTGCCCCCTCTCTCCCTTGTTGTTTGCCCTTGTCATGGAACCTCTCGCAGCCAGAATAAGGCTCAATAGCAATATCACGGGTATAGAAGTAGGTCACTCGGACCACAAGATAGCAATGTATGCGGACGACGTAATATTGACACTGACCAACCCCACTGTCTCTCTCCCAACCTTATTCGCTGAGACGCACATTTATGGCTCACACTCAAATTATAACATCAACACAGATAAAACAGAATTATTAGACATCAACATCCCTCACTCAGACTTAACACTACTTCAAATGAACTTCCCGTTCCGCTGGCAACCTGAGAAGATTAAATACTTGGGAGTCTATCTAACAAAATCGTATCCCCGACTATATGCAGCCAACTTCCCAAGACTACTTGCCTCCATCAAAACAGATCTAGTAGCGTGGAATAAACAATATATCTCATGGTTCGGACGTACTGCGGCGATCAAAATGAACGTCCTACCCCGCTTATTATATTTATGGCAGACGCTCCCAATCCACATCCCCACGTCAATCCTTAAAAATCTACAGCGCGACATTTCAAATTTCATATGGGCAACCAAAAAACCGAGAGTCAAGATGCGAATACTACACAAACATCAATCCACAGGAGGTATAGGCATACCCGATCTAATTAAATACTACCGCGCCACCCAACTAGCACCATGCATCCACTGGCACGCCCCGCCCGACCAGAAAGTCTGGACACATATAGAAGCTCACACATTATCGGTATACTCCCCTTCCACCCTCTTATGGTGCCTACGTACACAACGTCCGCCAACCTCAACCATGCTACCCACAACACGATTCACGCTATCCATATGGGATTACTGCACACGATTATACCAACTCCGCTCATCCCACCCCCTCTTGGTCCCCTTATGGAACAATCCTATCTTCACTCCTGGTATAGACCACTGTCATTTCCCACATTGGACTGCCCACAATATTTTGTTTCTATTGGATCTAGCTCCCCTACATACCTTCCCGGACTTCGCTACTCTACAAGCGCGCTTTAACCTCCCCCACAGAGTATTTTACCAATTTTTACAAATCCGACACTTCCACCACTCGCTCCACCGTCCTTCCCCAGGCACCCCCCTCACACCCACCTCAGCTATCGAATCCCTGTGTCGCTCGCAACACCTATCTAAAGGTCTTATCTCGTCAATCTATCAGATCCTACTATCACACAATCAACCTGCTAAAGAATCCCACGAACTGGCATGGGAGAATGACACGGGGGAGGTTCTCACCCCCGAAGACTGGTCCCTAATTAAACTGGCCATATCGAAATGCTCAATCTCAGTGGGCATTAAAGAGAATGCTTACAAACTATATACCAGATGGTATCTAGTACCGACCCGCCTCCGTGCAATTTTTCCTGATGCCTCGGATCTTTGCTGGCGACAATGTGGCCAGAGAGGATCCTTAATACACGTTTGGTGGAAGTGTCCAATTATAAGTCAATACTGGAAGGAAATGCACAAACTCATTAAACATATCACTGACTTTGACATGCCCTCTTCACCCTTTTATTCTCTCTTAGCCAGACCAATCCCCAACCTTCCACGTCCAACGCTCAAACTAATCAATCACATACTTAACACAGCGAAGTGTCAGATAGCATCGTACTGGAAGTCCACAACCCCCCCTCCCGTCCCAGCTACAATTAACGCCATATGGTCAACTTACAGGCTGGAACGAATCTCCTCAGTCCTTCATGACACCCCGACTCAATTTATCCGCGTTTGGTCACCTTGGACCGATTACTACGACGCCGAACCTCCCCTGTCAACCATCTAAAAACCATCTGAATTCACCTAGCATGATGCTACACCCCGACTGGCAACCCCCCCCCCACTACTTGTATTATATGATTGCATCTTCGATTTTGTGAATCCTATTCCCGATCCTACCCCCCCCCCCCACACTCTATCACCCTTTCTCTCTCCCCCTCTCTTTCTATTATTCTCTTTATCGGCACCCTTACTACCTCCCTGTCTTCCCCCCATAAATAATCACTAACGTTCTATACTACTTTCTTCTTCATCTTTCCTACAATCTACTACATATATTTTTTCTACCAGATTTATGACCAGTATATTTATCTCCATAAATATAAAATGTTAAATTGTATTTCAATGTTATGAGTTACACTCCTACTGATCTTTGATGATATATATTGGACCGCAGACGCTTATTACAGTATAACGATGCTTGGATAAGATGTTATAATAAGCCTACTGTTTTTTCTCTCACGAGTTGTAACTTAATTCTAACTCACCCAATAAAATATTCTTTAAAAAAAAAAAAAAAAATCTGGAAAGCTGACATAAATTCCTGAATACAGGAAACTCAAATGAATGGACTCTGAGCAAGTTCATCACAGGCTGAAAAGATCATTTTGCAGTCACAAAGAAAATTGTTTGTGAGATGTTTATGGGAAATAAGCCCTGCAGCAAGTGTACAGTCAACTCTCAAAATTTGATTCTGTATATACTTCAATAACCATCAAAGCTTGAAACAGGTTCAAAAACATGATGAACACTCCAAGTGGCATAAAACAGCTGGGCCAGTGGCGCAATGGATAACGCGTCTGACTACGGATCAGAAGATTGAAGGTTCGACTCCTACCTGGCTCGTTTAAGTTGCCGTGATCGTATAGTTGTTAGTACTCTACGTTGTGGCCGCAGCAACCCCGGTTCGAATCCGGGTCACTGCATTTTCATTTTATTTCTCGCACATCCATTTCTTTACAATATTGAAGGTAAGGACAATTGAAGAAACTAAGTAGATTCTTTGAATGTGCTTGCACAATTTGTCTTTACTGCTTATTGTGAAGCTATCTTTCCATACTTTGAATCATTTCTTGATCATTTCTTTGTGAATCATTTTCTTGAAATCTGGAAAGCTGACATAAATTCCTGAATACAGGAAACTCAAATGAATGGACTCTGAGCAAGTTCATCACAGGCTGAAAAGATCATTTTGCAGTCACAAAGAAAATTGTTTGTGAGAAGTTTATGGGAAATAAGCCCTGCAGCAAGTGTACAGTCAACTCTCAAAATTTGATTCTGTATATACTTCATTAACCATCAAAGCTTGAAACAGGTTCAAAAACATGATGAACACTCCAAGTGACATCAGACATCTGGGCCAGTGGCGCAATGGATAACGCGTCTGACTACAGATCAGAAGATTGTAGGTTCGACTCCTACCTGGTTCGTTTAAGTTGCCGTGATCATATAGTGGTTAGTACTCTGCGTTGTGGCCGCAGCAACCCTGGTTCGAATCCGGGTCACGGCATTTTCATTTTATTTCTCACACATCCATTTCTTTACAATATTGAAGGTAAGGACAATTGAAGAAACTAAGCAGATTCTTTGAATGTGCTTGCACAATTTGTCTTTACTGCTTATTGTAAAGCTATCTTTCCATACTTTGAATCATTTCTTGATCATTTCTTTGTAAATCATTTTCTTGAAATCTGGAAAGCTGACATAAATTCCTGAATACAGGAAACTCAAATGAATTGACTCTGAGCAAGTTCATCACAGGCTGAAAAGATCATTTTGCAGTCACAAAGAAAATTGTTTGTGAGATGTTTATGGGAAATAAGCTCTGCAGCAAGTGTACAGTCAACTCTCAAAATTTGATTCTGTATATACTTCAATAACCATCAAAGCTTGAAATAGTTCAAAAACATGATGAACACTCCAAGTGGCATAAGACAGCTGGGCCAGTGGCGCAATTGATAACGCGTCTGACTACGGATCAGAAGATTGTAGGTTCGACTCTTACCTGGCTCGTTTAAGTTTCCGTGATTGTATAGTGGTTAGTACTCTGCGTTGTGGCCGCAGCAACCCTGGTTTGAATCCGGGTCAAGGCATTTTCATTTTATTTCTCACACATCCATTTCTTTACAATATTGAAGGTAAGGACAATTGAAGAAACTAAGCAGATTCTTTGAATGTGCTTGCACAATTTGTCTTTACTGCTTATTGTAAAGCTATCTTTCCATACTTTGAATCATTTCTTGATCATTTCTTTGTGAATCATTTTCTTGAAATCTGGAAAGCTGACATAAATTCCTGAATACAGGAAACTCAAATGAATTGACTCTAAGCAAGTTCATCACAGGCTGAAAAAATCATTTTGCAGTCACAAAGAAAATTGTTTGTGAGATGTTTATGGGAAATAAGCCCTGCAGCAAGTGTACAGTCAACTCTCAAAATTTGATTCTGTATATACTTCAATAACCATCAAAGCTTGAAATAGTTCAAAAACATGATGAACACTCCAAGTGGCATTAGACAGCTGGGCCAGTGGCGCAATGGATAACGCGTCTGACTACGGATCAGAAGATTGTAGGTTCGACTCTTACCTGGCTCGTTTAAGTTTCAGTGATTGTATAGTGGTTAGTACTCTGCGTTGTGGCCGCAGCAACCCAGGTTCGAATCCGGGTCACAGCATTTTCATTTTATTTATCACACATCCATTTCTTTACAATATTGAAGGTAAGGACAATTGAAGAAACTAAGCAGATTCTTTGAATGTGCTTGCACAATTTGTCTTTACTGCTTATTGTGAAGCAATCTTTCCATACTTTGAATCATTTCTTGATCATTTCTTTGTGAATCATTTTCTTGAAATCTGGAAAGCTGACATAAATTCCTGAATACAGGAAACTCAAATGAATTGACTCTGAGCAAGTTCATCACAGGCTGAAAAGATAATTTTGCAGTCACAAAGAAAATTGTTTGTGAGATGTTTATGGGAAATAAGCCCTGCAGCAAGTGTACAGTCAACTCTCAAAATTTGATTCTGTGTATACTTCAATAACCATCAAAGCTTGAAATAGTTCAAAAACATGATGAACACTCCAAGTGGCATAAGATAGCTGGGCCAGTGGCGCAATGGATAACGCGTCTGACTACGGATCAGAAGATTGTAGGTTCGACTCTTACCTGGCTCGTTTAAGTTTTCGTGATTGTGTAGTGGTTAGTACTCTGCGTTGTAGCCGCAACAACCCAGGTTCGAATCCGGGTCACAGCATTTTCCTTTTATTTCTCACACATCCATTTCTTTACAATATTGAAGGTAAGGACAATTGAAGAAACTAAGCAGATTCTTTGAATGTGCTTGCACAATTTGTCTTTACTGCTTATTGTGAAGCTATCTTTCCATACTTTGAATCATTTCTTGATCATTTCTTTGTGAATCATTTTCTTGAAATCTGGAAAGCTGACATAAATTCCTGAATACAGGAAATTCAAATAAATGGACTCTGAGCAAGTTCATCACAGGCTGAAAAAATCATTTTGCAGTCACAAAGAAAATTGTTTGTGAGATGTTTATGGGAAATAAGCCCTGCAGCAAGTGTACAGTCAACTCTGAAAATTTGATTCTGTATATACTTCAACAACCATCTAAGCTTGAAACAGGTTCAAAAACATGATGAACACTCCAAGTGACATAAGACAGCTGGGCCAGTGGCGCAATGGATAACGCGTCTGACTACGGATCAGAAGATTGTAGGTTCGACTCCTACCTGGCTCGTTTAAGTTGCCGTGATCGTATAGTGGTTAGTATTCTGCGTTATGGCCGCAGCAACCCCGGTTCGAATCCAGGTCACGGCATTTTCATTTTATTTCTCACACATCCATTTCTTTACAATATTGAAGGTAAGGACAATTGAAGAAACTAAGCAGATTCTTTGAATGTGCTTGCACAATTTGTCTTTACTGCTTATTGTAAAGCTATCTTTCCATACTTTGAATCATTTCTTGATCATTTCTTTGTGAATCATTTTCTTGAAATCTGGAAAGCTGACATAAATTCCTGAATACAGGAAACTCAAATGAATTGACTCTGAGCAAGTTCATCACAGGCTGAAAAGATCATTTTGCAGTCACAAAGAAAATTGTTTGTGAGATGTTTATGGGAAATAAGCTCTGCAGCAAGTGTACAGTCAACTCTCAAAATGTGATTCTGTATATACTTCAATAACCATCAAAGCTTGAAATAGTTCAAAAACATGATGAACACTCCAAGTAGCATAAGCCAGCTGGGCCAGTGGCGCAATGGATAACACGTCTGACTACGGATCAGAAGATTGTAGGTTCGACTCCTACCTGGCTCGTTTAAGTTTCCGTGATTGTATAGTGGTTAGTACTCTGTGTTGTGGCCGCAGCAACCCTGGTTCGAATCCGGGTCACGGCATTTTCATTTTATTTCTCACACATCCATTTCTTTACAATATTGAAGGTAAGGACAATTGAAGAAACTAAGCAGATTCTTTGAATGTGCTTGCACAATTTGTCTTTACTGCTTATTGTAAAGCTATCTTTCCATACTTTGAATCATTTCTTGATCATTTCTTTGTAAATCATTTTCTTGAAATCTGGAAAGCTGACATAAATTCCTGAATACAGGAAACTCAAATGAATTGACTCTGAGCAAGTTCATCACAGGCTGAAAAGATCATTTTGCAGTCACAAAGAAAATTGTTTGTGAGATGTTTATGGGAAATAAGCTCTGCAGCAAGTGTACAGTCAACTCTCAAAATTTGATTCTGTATATACTTCAATAACTATCAAAGCTTGAAATAGTTCAAAAACATAATGAACACTCCAAGTGACATAAGACAGCGGGGCCAGTGGCGCAATTGATAACGCGTCTGACTACGGATCAGAAGATTGTAGGTTCGACTCTTACCTGGCTCGTTTAAGTTTCCGTGATTGTATAGTGGTTAGTACTCTGCGTTGTGGCCGCAGCAACCCTGGTTTGAATCCGGGTCACGGCATTTTCATTTTATTTCTCACACATCCATTTCTTTACAATATTGAAGGTAAGGACAATTGAAGAAACTAAGCAGATTCTTGGAATGTGCTTGCACAATTTGTCTTTACTGCTTATTGTAAAGCTATCTTTCCATACTTTGAATCATTTCTTGATCATTTCTTTGTGAATCATTTTCTTGAAATCTGGAAAGCTGACATAAATTCCTGAATACAGGAAACTCAAATGAATTGACTCTAAGCAAGTTCATCACAGGCTGAAAAAATCATTTTGCAGTCACAAAGAAAATTGTTTGTGAGATGTTTATGGGAAATAAGCCCTGCAGCAAGTGTACAGTCAACTCTCAAAATTTGATTCTGTATATACTTCAATAACCATCAAAGCTTGAAATAGTTCAAAAACATGATGAACACTCCAAGTGGCATTAGACAGCCGGGCCAGTGGCGCAATGGATAACGTGTCTGACTACGGATCAGAAGATTGTAGGTTCGACTCTTACCTGGCTCGTTTAAGTTTCAGTGATTGTATAGTGGTTAGTACTCTGCGTTGTGGCCGCAGCAACCCAGGTTCGAATCCGGGTCACAGCATTTTCATTTTATTTATCACACATCCATTTCTTTACAATATTGAAGGTAAGGACAATTGAAGAAACTAAGCAGATTCTTTGAAAGTGCTTGCACAATTTGTCTTTACTGCTTATTGTGAAGCAATCTTTCCATACTTTGAATCATTTCTTGATCATTTCTTTGTGAATCATTTTCTTGAAATCTGGAAAGCTGACATAAATTCCTGAATACAGGAAACTCAAATGAATTGACTCTGAGCAAGTTCATCACAGGCTGAAAAGATCATTTTGCAGTCACAAAGAAAATTGTTTGTGAGATGTTTATGGGAAATAAGCCCTGCAGCAAGTGTACAGTCAACTCTCAAAATTTGATTCTGTGTATACTTCAATAACCATCAAAGCTTGAAATAGTTCAAAAACATGATGAACACTCCAAGTGGCATAAGATAGCTGGGCCAGTGGCGCAATGGATAACGCGTCTGACTACGGATCAGAAGATTGTAGGTTCGACTCTTACCTGGCTCGTTTAAGTTTCCGTGATTGTGTAGTGGTTAGTACTTTGCGTTGTAGCCGCAACAACCCAGGTTCGAATCTGGGTCACAGCATTTTCCTTTTATTTCTCACACATCCATTTCTTTACAATATTGAAGGTAAGGACAATTGAAGAAACTAAGCAGATTCTTTGAATGTGCTTGCACAATTTGTCTTTACTGCTTATTGTGAAGCTATCTTTCCATACTTTGAATCATTTCTTGATCATTTCTTTGTGAATCATTTTCTTGAAATCTGGAAAGCTGACATAAATTCCTGAATACAGGAAATTCAAATAAATGGACTCTGAGCAAGTTCATCACAGGCTGAAAAGATAATTTTGCAGTCACAAAGAAAATTGTTTGTGAGATGTTTATGGGAAATAAGCCCTGCAGCAAGTGTACAGTCAACTCTGAAAATTTGATTCTGTATATACTTCAACAACCATCTAAGCTTGAAATAGTTCAAAAACATGATGAACACTCCAAGTGGCATAAGATAGCTGGGCCAGTGGCGCAATGGATAACGCGTCTGACTACGGATCAGAAGATTGTAGGTTCGACTCTTACCTGGCTCGTTTAAGTTTCCGTGATTGTGTAGTGGTTAGTACTCTGCGTTGTAGCCGCAACAACCCAGGTTCGAATCCGGGTCACAGCATTTTCCTTTTATTTCTCACACATCCATTTCTTTACAATATTGAAGGTAAGGACATTTGAAGAAACTAAGCAGATTCTTTGAATGTGCTTGCACAATTTGTCTTTACTGCTTATTGTGAAGCTATCTTTCCATACTTTGAATCATTTCTTGATCATTTCTTTGTGAATCATTTTCTTGAAATCTGGAAAGCTGACATAAATTCCTGAATACAGGAAATTCAAATAAATGGACTCTGAGCAAGTTCATCACAGGCTGAAAAGATAATTTTGCAGTCACAAAGAAAATTGTTTGTGAGATGTTTATGGGAAATAAGCCCTGCAGCAAGTGTACAGTCAACTCTGAAAATTTGATTCTGTATATACTTCAACAACCATCTAAGCTTGAAACAGGTTCAAAAACATGATGAACACTCCAAGTGACATAAGACAGCTGGGCCAGTGGCGCAATGGATAACGCGTCTGACTACGGATCAGAAGATTGTAGGTTCGACTCCTACCTGGCTCGTTTATGTTGCCGTGATCGTATAGTGGTTAGTACTCTGCGTTATGGCCGCAGCAACCCCGGTTCGAATCCAGGTCACGGCATTTTCATTTTATTTCTCACACATCCATTTCTTTACAATATTGAAGGTAAGGACAATTGAAGAAACTAAGCAGATTCTTTGAATGTGCTTGCACAATTTGTCTTTACTGCTTATTGTAAAGCTATCTTTCCATACTTTGAATCATTTCTTGATCATTTCTTTGTGAATCATTTTCTTGAAATCTGGAAAGCTGACATAAATTCCTGAATACAGGAAACTCAAATGAATTGACTCTGAGCAAGTTCATCACAGGCTGAAAAGATCATTTTGCAGTCACAAAGAAAATTGTTTGTGAGATGTTTATGGGAAATAAGCTCTGCAGCAAGTGTACAGTCAACTCTCAAAATTTGATTCTGTATATACTTCAATAACCATCAAAGCTTGAAATAGATCAAAAACATGATGAACACTCCAAGTGGCATAAGCCAGCTGGGCCAGTGGCGCAATGGATAACGCATCTGACTACGGATCAGAAGATTGTAGGTTCGACTCCTACCTGGCTCGTTTAAGTTTCCGTGATTGTATAGTGGTTAGTACTCTGTGTTGTGGCCGCAGCAACCCTGGTTCGAATCCGGGTCACGGCATTTTCATTTTATTTCTCACACATCCATTTCTTTACAATATTGAAGGTAAGGACAATTGAAGAAACTAAGCAGATTCTTTGAATGTGCTTGCACAATTTGTCTTTACTGCTTATTGTGAAGCAATCTTTCCATACTTTGAATCATTTCTTGATCATTTCTTTGTGAATCATTTTCTTGAAATCTGGAAAGCTGACATAAATTCCTGAATACAGGAAACTCAAATGAATTGACTCTGAGCAAGTTCATCACAGGCTGAAAAGATCATTTTGCAGTCACAAAGAAAATTGTTTGTGAGATGTTTATGGGAAATAAGCCCTGCAGCAAGTGTACAGTCAACTCTCAAAATTTGATTCTGTGTATACTTCAATAACCATCAAAGCTTGAAATAGTTCAAAAACATGATGAACACTCCAAGTGACATAAGATAGCTGGGCCAGTGGCGCAATGGATAACGCATCTGACTACGGATCAGAAGATTGTAGGTTCGACTCTTACCTGGCTCGTTTAAGTTTCCGTGATTGTATAGTGGTTAGTACTCTGCGTTGTAGCCGCAGCAACCCTGGTTCGAATCCGGGTCACAGCATTTTCCTTTTAATTCTCACACATCCATTTCTTTACAATATTGAAGGTAAGGACAATTGAAGAAACTAAGCAGATTCTTTGAATGTGCTTGCACAATTTGTCTTTACTGCTTATTGTGAAGCTATCTTTCCATACTTTGAATCATTTCTTGATCATTTCTTTGTGAATCATTTTCTTGAAATCTGGAAAGCTGACATAAATTCCTGAATACAGGAAATTCAAATAAATGGACTCTGAGCAAGTTCATCACAGGCTGAAAAGATCATTTTGCAGTCACAAAGAAAATTGTTTGTGAGATGTTTATGGGAAATAAGCCCTGCAGCAAGTGTACAGTCAACTCTGAAAATTTGATTCTGTATATACTTCAACAACCATCTAAGCTTGAAACAGGTTCAAAAACATGATGAACACTCCAAGTGAGATAAGACAGCTGGGCCAGTGGCGCAATGGATAACGCGTCTGACTACGGATCAGAAGATTGAAGGATCGACTCCTACCTGGCTCGTTTAAGTTGCCGTGATCGTATAGTGGTTAGTACTCTGCGTTGTGGCCGCAGCAACTCCGGTTCGAATCCGGGTCACAGCATTTTCATTTTATTTCTCACACATCCATTTCTTTACAATATTGAAGGTAAGGACATTTGAAGAAACTAAGCAGATTCTTTGAATGTGCTTGCACAATTTGTCTTTACTGCTTATTGTGAAGCTATCTTTCCATACTTTGAATCATTTCTTGATCATTTCTTTGTGAATCATTTTCTTGAAATCTGGAAAGCTGACATAAATTCCTGAATACAGGAAATTCAAATAAATGGACTCTGAGCAAGTTCATCACAGGCTGAAAAGATAATTTTGCAGTCACAAAGAAAATTGTTTGTGAGATGTTTATGGGAAATAAGCCCTGCAGCAAGTGTACAGTCAACTCTGAAAATTTGATTCTGTATATACTTCAACAACCATCTAAGCTTGAAACAGGTTCAAAAACATGATGAACACTCCAAGTGACATAAGACAGCTGGGCCAGTGGCGCAATGGATAACGCGTCTGACTACGGATCAGAAGATTGTAGGTTCGACTCCTACCTGGCTCGTTTATGTTGCCGTGATCGTATAGTGGTTTGTACTCTGCGTTATGGCCGCAGCAACCCCGGTTCGAATCCAGGTCACGGCATTTTCATTTTATTTCTCACACATCCATTTCTTTACAATATTGAAGGTAAGGACAATTGAAGAAACTAAGCAGATTCTTTGAATGTGCTTGCACAATTTGTCTTTACTGCTTATTGTAAAGCTATCTTTCCATACTTTGAATCATTTCTTGATCATTTCTTTGTGAATCATTTTCTTGAAATCTGGAAAGCTGACATAAATTCCTGAATACAGGAAACTCAAATGAATTGACTCTGAGCAAGTTCATCACAGGCTGAAAAGATCATTTTGCAGTCACAAAGAAAATTGTTTGTGAGATGTTTATGGGAAATAAGCTCTGCAGCAAGTGTACAGTCAACTCTCAAAATTTGATTCTGTATATACTTCAATAACCATCAAAGCTTGAAATAGATCAAAAACATGATGAACACTCCAAGTGGCATAAGCCAGCTGGGCCAGTGGCGCAATGGATAACGCATCTGACTACAGATCAGAAGATTGTAGGTTCGACTCCTACCTGGCTCGTTTAAGTTTCCGTGATTGTATAGTGGTTAGTACTCTGTGTTGTGGCCGCAGCAACCCTGGTTCGAATCCGGGTCACGGCATTTTCATTTTATTTCTCACACATCCATTTCTTTACAATATTGAAGGTAAGGACAATTGAAGAAACTAAGCAGATTCTTTGAATGTGCTTGCACAATTTGTCTTTACTGCTTATTGTGAAGCAATCTTTCCATACTTTGAATCATTTCTTGATCATTTCTTTGTGAATCATTTTCTTGAAATCTGGAAAGCTGACATAAATTCCTGAATACAGGAAACTCAAATGAATTGACTCTGAGCAAGTTCATCACAGGCTGAAAAGATCATTTTGCAGTCACAAAGAAAATTGTTTGTGAGATGTTTATGGGAAATAAGCCCTGCAGCAAGTGTACAGTCAACTCTCAAAATTTGATTCTGTGTATACTTCAATAACCATCAAAGCTTGAAATAGTTCAAAAACATGATGAACACTCCAAGTGACATAAGATAGCTGGGCCAGTGGCGCAATGGATAACGCATCTGACTACGGATCAGAAGATTGTAGGTTCGACTCTTACCTGGCTCGTTTAAGTTTCCGTGATTGTATAGTGGTTAGTACTCTGCGTTGTAGCCGCAGCAACCCAGGTTCGAATCCGGGTCACAGCATTTTCCTTTTAATTCTCACACATCCATTTCTTTACAATATTGAAGGTAAGGACAATTGAAGAAACTAAGCAGATTCTTTGAATGTGCTTGCACAATTTGTCTTTACTGCTTATTGTGAAGCTATCTTTCCATACTTTGAATCATTTCTTGATCATTTCTTTGTGAATCATTTTCTTGAAATCTGGAAAGCTGACATAAATTCCTGAATACAGGAAATTCAAATAAATGGACTCTGAGCAAGTTCATCACAGGCTGAAAAGATCATTTTGCAGTCACAAAGAAAATTGTTTGTGAGATGTTTATGGGAAATAAGCCCTGCAGCAAGTGTACAGTCAACTCTGAAAATTTGATTCTGTATATACTTCAACAACCATCTAAGCTTGAAACAGGTTCAAAAACATGATGAACACTCCAAGTGAGATAAGACAGCTGGGCCAGTGGCGCAATGGATAACGCGTCTGACTACGGATCAGAAGATTGAAGGTTCGACTCCTACCTGGCTCGTTTAAGTTGCCGTGATCGTATAGTGGTTAGTACTCTGCGTTGTGGCCGCAGCAACTCCGGTTCGAATCCGGGTCACAGCATTTTCATTTTATTTCTCACACATCCATTTCTTTACAATATTGAAGGTAAGGACAATTGAAGAAACTAAGCAGATTCTTTGAATGTGCTTGCACAATTTGTCTTTACTGCTTATTGTGAAGCAATCTTTCCATACTTTGAATCATTTCTTGATCATTTCTTTGTGAATCATTTTCTTGAAATCTGGAAAGCTGACATAAATTCCTGAATACAGGAAACTCAAATGAATTGACTCTGAGCAAGTTCATCACAGGCTGAAAAGATCATTTTGCAGTCACAAAGAAAATTGTTTGTGAGATGTTTATGGGAAATAAGCCCTGCAGCAAGTGTACAGTCAACTCTCAAAATTTGATTCTGTGTATACTTCAATAACCATCAAAGCTTGAAATAGTTCAAAAACATGATGAACACTCCAAGTGACATAAGATAGCTGGGCCAGTGGCGCAATGGATAACGCATCTGACTACGGATCAGAAGATTGTAGGTTCGACTCTTACCTGGCTCGTTTAAGTTTCCGTGATTGTATAGTGGTTAGTACTCTGCGTTGTAGCCGCAGCAACCCAGGTTCGAATCCGGGTCACAGCATTTTCCTTTTAATTCTCACACATCCATTTCTTTACAATATTGAAGGTAAGGACAATTGAAGAAACTAAGCAGATTCTTTGAATGTGCTTGCACAATTTGTCTTTACTGCTTATTGTGAAGCTATCTTTCCATACTTTGAATCATTTCTTGATCATTTCTTTGTGAATCATTTTCTTGAAATCTGGAAAGCTGACATAAATTCCTGAATACAGGAAATTCAAATAAATGGACTCTGAGCAAGTTCATCACAGGCTGAAAAGATCATTTTGCAGTCACAAAGAAAATTGTTTGTGAGATGTTTATGGGAAATAAGCCCTGCAGCAAGTGTACAGTCAACTCTGAAAATTTGATTCTGTATATACTTCAACAACCATCTAAGCTTGAAACAGGTTCAAAAACATGATGAACACTCCAAGTGAGATAAGACAGCTGGGCCAGTGGCGCAATGGATAACGCGTCTGACTACGGATCAGAAGATTGAAGGTTCGACTCCTACCTGGCTCGCTTAAGTTGCCGTGATCGTATAGTGGTTAGTACTCTGCGTTGTGGCCGCAGCAACTCCGGTTCGAATCCGGGTCACAGCATTTTCATTTTATTTCTCACACATCCATTTCTTTACAATATTGAAGGTAAGGACAATTGAAGAAACTAAGCAGATTCTTTGAATGTGCTTGCACAATTTGTCTTTACTGCTTATTGTGAAGCTATCTTTCCATACTTTGAATCATTTCTTGATCATTTCTTTGTGAATCATTTTCTTGAAATCTGGAAAGCTGACATAAATTCCTGAATACAGGAAACTCAAATGAATGGACTCTGAGCAAGTTCATCACAGGCTGAAAAGATAATTTTGCAGTCACAAAGAAAATTGTTTGTGAGATGTTTATGGGAAATAAGCCCTGCAGCAAGTGTACAGTCAACTCTCAAAATTTGATTCTGTATATACTTCAATAACCATCAAAGCTTGAAACAGGTTCAAAAACATGATGAACACTCCAAGTGACATAAGACATCTGGGCCAGTGGAGTAATGGATAACGCGTCTGACTACGGATCAGAAGATTGTAGGTTCGACTCCTACCTGGTTCGTTTAAGTTGCCGTGATCGTATAGTGGTTAGTACTCTGCGTTGTGGCCGCAGCAACCCTGGTTCGAATCCAGGTCACGGCATTTTCATTTTATTTCACACACATCCATTTCTTTACAATACTGAAGGTAAGGACAATTGAAGAAACTAAGCAGATTCTTTGAATGTGCTTGCACAATTTGTCTTTACTGCTTATTGTGAAGCTATCTTTCCATACTTTGAATCATTTCTTGATCATTTCTTTGTGAATCATTTTCTTGAAATCTGGAAAGCTGACATAAATTCCTGAATACAGGAAACTCAAATGAATTGACTCTGAGCAAGTTCATCACAGGCTGAAAAGATCATTTTGCAGTCACAAAGAAAATTGTTTGTGAGATGTTTATGGGAAATAAGCCCTGCAGCAAGTGTACAGTCAACTCTCAAAATTTGATTCTGTATATACTTCAATAACCATCAAAGCTTGAAACAGGTTCAAAAACATGATGAACACTCCAAGTGGCATAAGACAGCTGGGCCAGTGGCGCAATGGATAACGCGTCTGACTACGGATCAGAAGTTTGAAGGTTCGACTCCTACCTGGCTCGTTTCAGTTGCCATGATCGTATAGTGGTTAGTACTCTGCGTTGTGGCCGCAGCAACCCCGGTTCGAATCCAGGTCACGGCATTTTCATTTTATTTCTCGCTCATCCATTTCTTTACAATATTGAAGGTAAGGACAATTGAAGAAACTAAGTAGATTCTTTGAATGTGCTTGCACAATTTGTCTTTACTGCTTATTGTGAAGCTATCTTTCCATACTTTGAATCATTTCTTGATCATTTCTTTGTGCATCATTTTCTTGAAATCTGGAAAGCTGACATAAATTCCTGAATACAGGAAACTCAAATGAATGGACTCTGAGCAAGTTCATCACAGGCTGAAAAGATCATTTTGCAGTCACAAAGAAAATTGTTTGTGAGATGTTTATGGGAAATAAGCCCTGCAGCAAGTGTACAGTCAACTCTCAAAATTTGATTCTGTATATACTTCAATAACCATCAAAGCTTGAAACAGGTTCAAAAACATGATGAACACTCCAAGTGGCATAAAACAGCTGGGCCAGTGGCGCAATGGATAACGCGTCTGACTACGGATCAGAAGATTGAAGGTTCGACTCCTACCTGCCTCGTTTAAGTTGCCGTGATCGTATAGTTGTTAGTACTCTGCGTTGTGGCCGCAGCAACCCCGGTTCGAATCCGGGTCACTGCATTTTCATTTTATTTTTCGCACATCCATTTCTTTACAATATTGAAGGTAAGGACAATTGAAGAAACTAAGTAGATTCTTTGAATGTGCTTGCACAATTTGTCTTTACTGCTTATTGTGAAGCTATCTTTCCATACTTTGAATCATTTCTTGATCATTTCTTTGTGAATCATTTTCTTGAAATCTGGAAAGCTGACATAAATTCCTGAATACAGGAAACTCAAATGAATGGACTCTGAGCAAGTTCATCACAGGCTGAAAAGATAATTTTGCAGTCACAAAGAAAATTGTTTGTGAGAAGTTTATGGGAAATAAGCCCTGCAGCAAGTGTACAGTCAACTCTCAAAATTTGATTCTGTATATACTTCAATAACCATCAAAGCTTGAAACAGGTTCAAAAACATGATGAACACTCCAAGTGACATAAGACATCTGGGCCAGTGGCGCAATGGATAACGCGTCTGACTACAGATCAGAAGATTGTACGTTCGACTCCTGCCTGGTTCGTTTAAGTTGCCGTGATCATATAGTGGTCAGTACTCTGCGTTGTGGCCGCAGCAACCCTGGTTCGAATCTGGGTCACGGCATTTTCATTTTATTTCTCACACGTCCATTTCTTTACAATATTGAAGGTAAGGACAATTGAAGAAACTAAGCAGATTCTTTGAATGTGCTTGCACAATTTGTCTTTACTGCTTATTGTAAAGCTATCTTTCCATACTTTGAATCATTTCTTGATCATTTCTTTGTGAATCATTTTCTTGAAATCTGGAAATCTGACAAAAATTCCTGAATGAATGGACTCTGAGCAAGTTCATCACAGGCTGAAAAGATCATTTTGCAGTCACAAAGAAAATTGTTTATGAGATGTTTATGGGAAATAAGCCCTGCAGCAAGTGTACAGTCAACTCTCAAAATTTGATTCTGTATATACTTCAATAACCATCAAAGCTTGAAACAGGTTCAAAAACATGATGAACACTCCAAGATGCATAAAACAGCTGGGCCAGTGGCGCAATGGATAACGCATCTGATTACGGATCCGAAGATTGTAGGTTCGACTCCTACCTGGCTCGTTTAAGTTGCCGTGATCGTATAGTGGTTAGTACTCTGTGTTGTGGCCGCAGCAACCCTGGTTCGAATCTGGGTCACGGCATTTTCATTTTATTTCTCACACATCCATTTCTTTACAATATTGAAGGTAAGGACAATTGAAGAAACTAAGCAGATTCTTTGAATGTGCTTGCACAATTTGTCTTTACTACTTATTGTGAAGCTATCTTTCCATACTTTGAATCATTTCTTGATCATTTCTTTGTGAATCATTTTCTTGAAATCTGGAAAGCTGACATAAATTCCTGAATACAGGAAACTCAAATGAATGGACTCTGAGCAAGTTCATCACAGGCTGAAAAGATCATTTTGCAGTCACAAAGAAAATTGTTTGTGAGATGTTTATGGGAAATAAGCCCTGCAGCAAGTGTACAGTCAACTCTCAAAATTTGATTCTGTATATACTTCAATAACCATCAAAGCTTGAAACAGGTTCAAAAACATGATGAATACTCCAACTGGCATAAGACAGCTGGGCCAGTGGCGCAATGGATAACGTGTCTGACTATGGATCAAAAGATTGTAGGTTCGACTCCTACCTGGCTCGTTTAAGTTGCTTTGATCATATAGTGGTTAGTACTCTGCATTGTGGCCGCAGCAACCCCGGTTCGAATCTGGGTCACTGCATTTTCATTTTATTTCTCACACATTCATTTCTTTACAATATTGAAGGTAAGGACAATTGAAGAAACTAAGCAGATTCTTTGAATGTGCTTGCACAATTTGTCTTTATTGGTTATTGTGAAGCTATCTTTCCATACTTTGAATCATTTCTTGATCATTTCTTTGTGAATCATTTTCTTGAAATCTGGAAAGCTGACATAAATTCCTGAATACAGGAAACTCAAATGAATGGACTCTGAGCAAGTTCATCACAGGCTGAAAAGATCATTTTGCAGTCACAAAGAAAATTGTTTGTGAGATGTTTATGGGAAATAAGCCCTGCAGCAAGTGTACAGTCAACTCTCAAAATTTGATTCTGTATATACTTCAATAACCATCAAAGCTTGAAACAGGTTCAAAAACATGATGAACACTCCAAATGGCATAAGACAGCTGGGCCACTGGTGCAATGGATAACGCATCTGACTACGGATCAGAAGATTGTAGGTTTGACTCCTACCTGGCTCGTTTAAGTTGCCGTGATCGTATAGTGGTTAGTACTCTGCGTTGTGGCCGCAGCAGCCCCGTTTCGAATCCGGGTCACGGCATTTTCATTTTATTTCTCACACATCTATTTCTTTACAATATTGAAGGTAAGGACAATTGAAGAAACTAAGCAGATTCTTTGAATGTGCTTGCACAATTTGTCTTTACTGCTTATTGTGAAGCTATCTTTCCAGACTTTGTATCATTTCTTGATCATTTCTTTGTGAATCATTTTCTTGAAATATGGAAAGCTGACATAAATTCCTGAATACAGGAAACTCAAATGAATGGACTCTGAGCAAGTTCATCACAGGCTGAAAAGATCATTTTGCAGTCACACAGAAAATTGTTTGTGAGATGTTTATGGGAAATAAGCCCTGCAGCAAGTGTACAGTCAACTCTCAAAATTTGATTCTGTATATACTTCAATAACCATCAAAGCTTGAAACAGGTTCAAAAACATGATGAACACTCCAAGTGACATAAAACATCTGGGACAGTGGAGCAATGGATAACGCGTCTGACTACGGATCAGAAGATTGTAGGTTCGACTCCTACCTGGTTCGTTTAAGTTGCCGTGATCGTATAGTGGTTAGTACTCTGCGTTGTGGCCGCAGCAACCACGGTTCGAATCCAGGTCACGGCATTTTCATTTTATTTCACACACATCCATTTCTTTACAATACTGAAGGTAAGGACAATTGAAGAAACTAAGCAGATTCTTTGAATGTGCTTGCACAATTTGTCTTTACTGCTTATTGTGAAGCTATCTTTCCATACTTTGAATCATTTCTTGATCATTTCTTTGGGAATCATTTTCTTGAAATCTGGAAATCTGACATAAATTCCTGAATATAGGAAACTCATATGAATGGACTCTGAGTATGTTCATCACAGGCTGAAAAGATCATTTTGCAGTCACAAAGAAAATTGTTTATGAGATGTTTATGGGAAATAAGCCCTGCAGCAAGTGTACAGTCAACTCTCAAAATTTGATTCTGTATATACTTCAATAACCATCAAAGCTTGAAACAGGTTCAAAAACATGATGAACGCTCCAAGTGGCATAAGACAGCTGGGCCAGTGGCGCAATGGATATCACGTCTGACTACGGATCAGAAGATTGTAGGTTCGACTCCTACCTGGCTCGTTTAAGTTGCCATGATAGTATAGTGGTTAGTACTCTGCGTTGTGGCAGCAGCAGCCCTGGTACGAATCCGGGTCACGGCATTTTCATTTTATTTCTCACACATCAATTTATTTACAATATTGAAGGTAAGGACAATTGAAGAAACTAAGCAGATTCTTTGAATGTGCTTGCACAATTTGTCTTTACTGCTTATTGTGAAGCTATCATTCCATACTTTGAATCATTTCTTGATCATTTCTTTGTGAATCATTTTCTTGAAATCTGGAAATCTGACAAAAATTCCTGAATACAGGAAACTCAAATGAATGGACTCTGAGCAAGTTCATCACAGGCTGAAAAGATCATTTTGCAGTCACAAAGAAAATTGTTTATGAGATGTTTATGGGAAATAAGCCCTGCAGCAAGTGTACAGTCAACGCTCAAAATTTGATTCTGTATATACTTCAATAACCATCAAAGCTTGAAACAGGTTCAAAAACATGATGAACACTCCAAGATGCATAAGACAGCTGGGCCAGTGGCGCAATGGATAACGCATCTGATTACGGATCCGAAGATTGTAGGTTCGACTCCTACCTGGCTCGTTTAAGTTGCCGTGATCGTATAGTGGTTAGTACTCTGTGTTGTGGCCGCAGCAACCCCGGTTCGAATCTGGGTCACGGCATTTTCATTTTATTTCTCACACATCCATTTCTTTACAATATTGAAGGTAAGGACAATTGAAGAAACTAAGCAGATTCTTTGAATGTGCTTGCACAATTTGTCTTTACTACTTATTGTGAAGCTATCTTTCCATACTTTGAATCATTTCTTGATCATTTCTTTGTGAATCATTTTCTTGAAATCTGGAAAGCTGACATAAATTCCTGAATACAGGAAACTCAAATGAATGGACTCTGAGCAAGTTCATCACAGGCTGAAAAGATCATTTTGCAGTCACAAAGAAAATTGTTTGTGAGATGTTTATGGGAAATAAGCCCTGCAGCAAGTGTACAGTCAACTCTCAAAATTTGATTCTGTATATACTTCAATAACCATCAAAGCTTGAAACAGGTTCAAAAACATGATGAATACTCCAACTGGCATAAGACAGCTGGGCCAGTGGCGCAATGGATAACGCGTCTGACTATGGATCAAAAGATTGTAGGTTCGACTCCTACCTGGCTCGTTTAAGTTGCTTTGATCATATAGTG
Source organism: Pseudophryne corroboree (assembly GCF_028390025.1). Taxonomy (NCBI): domain Eukaryota; kingdom Metazoa; phylum Chordata; class Amphibia; order Anura; family Myobatrachidae; genus Pseudophryne; species Pseudophryne corroboree. The sequence goes on from NC_086449.1 coordinate 97,444,618, forward strand.
GTTAGTACTCTGCGTTGTGGCCGCAGCAACCCTGGTTCGAATCTGGGTCACGGCATTTTCATTTTATTTCTCACACATTCATTTCTTTACAATATTGAAGGTAAGGACAATTGAAGAAACTAAGCAGATTCTTTGAATGTGCTTGCACAATTTGTCTTTATTGGTTATTGTGAAGCTATCTTTCCATACTTTGAATCATTTCTTGATCATTTCTTTGTGAATCATTTTCTTGAAATCTGGAAAGCTGACATAAATTCCTGAATACAGGAAACTCAAATGAATGGACTCTGAGCAAGTTCATCACAGGCTGAAAAGATCATTTTGCAGTCACAAAGAAAATTGTTTGTGAGATGTTTATGGGAAATAAGCCCTGCAGCAAGTGTACAGTCAACTCTCAAAATTTGATTCTGTATATACTTCAATAACCATCAAAGCTTGAAACAGGTTCAAAAACATCATGAACACTCCAAGAGACATATGACAGCTGGGCCAGTGGCGCAATGGATAACACGTCTGACTACGGATCAGAAGATTGTAGGTTCGACTCCTACCTGGCTTGTTTAAGTTGCCGTGATCGTATAGTGGTTAGTGCTCTGCGTTGTGGCCGCAGCAACCCTGGTTCGAATCCGGGTCACGGCATTTTCATTTTATTTCTCACACATCCATTTCTTTACAATATTGAAGGTAAGGACAATTGAAGAAACTAAGCAGATTCTTTGAATTTGCTTGCACAATTTGTCTTTACTGCTTTTTGTAAAGCTATCTTTCCATACTTTGAATCATTTCTTGATCATTTCTTTGTGAATCATTTTTTGAAATCTGGAAAGCTGACAAATTCCTGAATACAGGAAACTCAAATAAATGGATTCTGAGCAAGTTCATCACAGGCTGAAAAGATCATTTTGCAGTCACAAAGAAAATTGTTTGTGAGATGTTTATGGGAAATAAGCCCTGCAGCAAGTGTACAGTCAACTCTCAAAATTTGATTCTGTATATACTTCAATAACCATCAAAGCTTGAAACAGGTTCAAAAACATGATGAACACTCCAAGTTGCATAAGGCAGCTGGGCCAGTGGCGCAATGGATAACGCGTCTGACTACGGATCAGAAGATTGTAGATACGACTCCTACCTGGCTTCTTTAAGTTGCCGTGAATCTATAGTGGTTAGTCCTCTGCGTTGTGGCTGCAGCAACCCCGGTTCGAATCTGGGTCATGGCATTTTCATGTTATTTCTCACACATCCATTTCTTTACAATATTGAAGGTAAGGACAATTGAAGAAACTAAGCAGATTCTTTGAATGTGCTTGCACAATTTGTCTTTACTGCTTATTGTGAAGCTATCTTTCCACACTTTGAATCATTTCTTGATCATTTCTTTGTGAATCATTTTCTTGAAATCTGGAAAGCTGACATAAATTCCTAAATACAGGAAACTCAAATTAATGGACTTTGAGCAAGTTCATCACAGGCTGAAAAGATCATTTTGCAGTCACAAAGAAAATTGTTTGTGAGATGTTTATGGGAAATAAGCCCTGCAGCAAGTGTACAGTCAACTCTCAAAATTTGATTCTGTATATACTTCAATAACCATCAAAGCTTGAAACAGGTTCAAAAACAGGATGAACACTCCAATTAACATTAGACAGCTGGGCCAGTGGTGCAATGGATAATGCACCTCACTACGTTTCAGAAGATTGTAGGTTCGACTCCTACCTGGCTCGTTTAAGTTGCCGTAATCGTATAGTGGTTAGTACTCTACGTTGTGGCAGCAGCAACCCGTGATCGTATAGTGGTTAGTACTCTGCGTTGTGGCAGCAGCAACCCTAGTTTGAATCCAGGTCAAGTCATTTTCATGTTATTTCTCACACATCCATTTCTTTACAATATTGAAGGTAAGGACAATTGAAGAAACTAAGCAGATTCTTTGAATGTGCTTGCACAATTTGTCTTTACTGCTTTTTGTAAAGCTATCTTTCCATACTTTGAATCATTTCTTGATCATTTCTTTGTGAATCATTTTCATGAAATCTGGAAAGCTGACATAAATTCCTGAATACAGGAAACGCAAATTAATGGACTCTGAGCAAGTTCATTATTGGCTGAAAAGATCATTTTGCAGTCACAAAGAAAATTGTTTGTGAGATGTTTATGGGAAATAAGCCCTGCAGCAAGTGTACAGTCAACTCTCAAAATTTGATTTTGCATATACTTCAATAACCATCAAAGCTTGAAACACGTTCAAAAACATGATGAACACTCCAAGTGGCATAAGACAGCTGGGCCAGTGGCGCAATGGATAACGCGTCTGACTATGGAGCGGAAGATTGTAGGTTCGACTCCTAGCTGGCTCACTTAAGTTGCCGTGATCGTATAGTGGTTAGTACTCTGTATTGTGGCCGTAGCAACCTTGGTTCGAATCTGGGTCATGGCATTTTCATTTTATTTCTCACACATCCATTTCTTTACAATAATGAAGGTAAGGAAAATTGAAGAAACTAAGCAGATTCTTTGAATGTGCTTGCACAATTTGTCTTTACTGCTTATTGTAAAGCTATCTTTCTATACTTTGAATCATTTCTTGATCATTTCTTTGTGAATCACTTTCTTGAAATCTGGAAAGCTGACATAAATTCCTGAATACAGGAAACTCAAATAAATGGACTCTGAGCAAGTTCATGACAGGCTGAAAAGATCATTTTGCAGTCACAAAGAAAATTGTTTGTGAGATGTTTATGGGAAATAAGCCCTGCAGCAAGTGTACAGTCAACTCTCAAAATTTGATTCTGTATATACTTCAATAACCATCAAAGCTTGAAACAGGTTAAAAAACATGATGAACACTCCAAATGGCATGAGACAGCTGGGCCAGTGGCGCAATGGAAAACGCATCTGACTACGGATCGGAAGATTGTAGGTTCGACTCCTACCTGGCTTGTTTAAGTTGCTGTGATCGTATAGTGGTTAGTACTCTGCGTTGTGGCAGCAGCAACCCGTGATTGTATAGTGGTTAGTACTCTGCGTTGTGGCAGCAGTAACCCCAGTTTGAATCCAGGTCAAGTCATTTTCATGTTATTTCTCACACATCCATTTCTTTACAATATTGAAGGTAAGGACAATTGAAGAAACTAAGCAGATTCTTTGAATGTGCTTGCAAAATTTGTCTTTACTGCTTTTTGTAAAGCTATCTTTCCATACTTTGAATCATTTCTTGATCATTACTTTGTGAATCATTTTCATGAAATCTGGAAAGCTGACATAAATTCCTGAATACTGGAAACGCAAATGAATGGACTCTGAGCAAGTTCATTATTGGCTGAAAAGATCATTTTGCAGTCACAAAGAAAATTGTTTGTGAGATGTTTATGGGAAATAAGCCCTGCAGCAAGTGTACAGTCAACTCTCAAAATTTGATTCTGTATATACTTCAATAACCATCAAAGCTTGAAACAGGTTAAAAAACATGATGAACACTCCAAGTGGCATAAGACAGCTGGGCCAGTGGCGCAATGGATAACGCATCTGACTACGGAGCGGAAGATTGTAGGTTTGACTCCTAGCTGGCTCATTTAAGTTGCCGTTATCGTATAGTGGTTAGTGCTCTGCGTTGTGGCAGCAACAACCCGTGATCATATAGTGGTTAGTACTCCACGTTGTGGCTGCAGCAACCCCAGTTTGAATCTAGATCAAGTCATTTTCATGTTATTTCTCACACATCCATTTCTTTACAATATTGAAGGTAAGGACAATTGAAGAAACTAAGCAGATTCTTTGAATGTGCTTGCACAATTTGTCTTTACTGCTTATTGTAAAGCTATCTTTCCATACTTCTAATCGTTTCTTGATCATTTCTTTGTGAATCATTTTCTTGAAATCTGGAAAGCTGACATAAATTCCTGAATACAGGAAACTCAAATGAATGGACTCTCAGCAAGTTCATTATTGGCTGAAAAGATAATTTTGCAGTCACAAAGAAAATTGTTTGTGAGATGTTTATGGGAAATAAGCCCTGCAGCAAGTGTACAGTCAACTCTCAAATTTGATTCTGTATATACTTCAATAACCATCAAAGCTTGAAACAGGTTCAAAAACATGATGAACACTCCAAGTGGCATAAGACAGCTGGGCCAGTGGCGCAATGGATAACGCGTCTGACTAAGGAGCAGAAGATTGTAGGTTCGACTCCTAGCTGGCTCATTTAAGTTGCCGTGATCGTATAGTGGTTAGTACTCTGTATTGTGGCCGCAGCAACCTTGGTTCGAATCTGGGTCATGGCATTTTCATTTTATTTCTCACACATCCATTTCTTTACAATATTGAAGGTAAGGACAATTGAAGAAACTAAGCAGATTCTTTGAATGTGCTTGCACAATTTGTCTTTACTGCTTTTTGTAAAGCTATCTTTCAATACTTTGAATCATTTCTTGGTCATTTCTTTTTGAATCATTTTCATGAAATCTGGAAAGCTGACATAAATTCCTGAATACAGGAAACTCAAATGAATGGACTCTCAGCAAGTTCATCACAGGCTGAAAAGATCATTTTGCAGTCACAAAGAAAATTGTTTGTGAGATTTTTATGGGAAATAAGCCCTGCAGCAAGTGTACAGTCAACTCTCAAAATTTGATTCTGTATATACTTCAATAACCATCAAAGCTTGAAACAGGTTAAAAAACATGATGAACACTCCAAATGGCAAGAGACAGCTGGGCCAGTGGCGCAATGGATAACGCGTCGGACTACGGATCAGAAGATTGTAGGTTCGACTCCTACCTGGCTTGTTTAAGTTGCTGTGATCGTATAGTGGTTAGTACTCTGCGTTGTGGCAGCAGCAACCCGTGATCGTATAGTGGTTAGTACTCTGCGTTGTGGCAGCAGCAACCCCAGTTTGAATCCAGGTCAAGTCATTTTCATGTTATTTCTCACACATCCATTTCTTTACAATATTGAAGGTAAGGACAATTGAAGAAACTAAGCAGATTCTTTGAATGTGCTTGCACAATTTGTCTTTACTGCTTTTTGTAAAGCTATCTTTCCATACTTTGAATCATTTCTTGATCATTTCTTTGTGAATCATTTTCATGAAATCTGGAAAGCTGACATAAATTCCTGAATACAGGAAACGCAAATTAATGGACTCTGAGCAAGTTCATTATTGGCTGAAAAGATCATTTTGCAGTCACAAAGAAAATTGTTTGTGAGATGTTTATGGGAAATAAGCCCTGCAGCAAGTGTACAGTCAACTCTCAAAATTTGATTTTGCATATACTTCAATAACCATCAAAGCTTGAAACACGTTCAAAAACATGATGAACACTCCAAGTGGCATAAGACAGCTGGGCCAGTGGCGCAATGGATAACGCGTCTGACTATGGAGCGGAAGATTGTAGGTTCGACTCCTAGCTGGCTCACTTAAGTTGCCGTGATCGTATAGTGGTTAGTACTCTGTATTGTGGCCGTAGCAACCTTGGTTCGAATCTGGGTCATGGCATTTTCATTTTATTTCTCACACATCCATTTCTTTACAATAATGAAGGTAAGGACAATTGAAGAAACTAAGCAGATTCTTTGAATGTGCTTGCACAATTTGTCTTTACTGCTTATTGTGAAGCTATCTTTCCATACTTTGAATCATTTCTTGATCATTTCTTTGTGAATCATTTTCTTGAAATCTGGAAAGCTGACATAAATTCCTGAATACAGGAAATTCAAATAAATGGACTCTGAGCAAGTTCATCACAGGCTGAAAAGATAATTTTGCAGTCACAAAGAAAATTGTTTGTGAGATGTTTATGGGAAATAAGCCCTGCAGCAAGTGTACAGTCAACTCTGAAAATTTGATTCTGTATATACTTCAACAACCATCTAAGCTTGAAACAGGTTCAAAAACATGATGAACACTCCAAGTGACATAAGACAGCTGGGCCAGTGGCGCAATGGATAACGCGTCTGACTACGGATCAGAAGATTGTAGGTTCGACTCCTACCTGGCTCGTTTATGTTGCCGTGATCGTATAGTGGTTAGTACTCTGCGTTATGGCCGCAGCAACCCCGGTTCGAATCCAGGTCACGGCATTTTCATTTTATTTCTCACACATCCATTTCTTTACAATATTGAAGGTAAGGACAATTGAAGAAACTAAGCAGATTCTTTGAATGTGCTTGCACAATTTGTCTTTACTGCTTATTGTAAAGCTATCTTTCCATACTTTGAATCATTTCTTGATCATTTCTTTGTGAATCATTTTCTTGAAATCTGGAAAGCTGACATAAATTCCTGAATACAGGAAACTCAAATGAATTGACTCTGAGCAAGTTCATCACAGGCTGAAAAGATCATTTTGCAGTCACAAAGAAAATTGTTTGTGAGATGTTTATGGGAAATAAGCTCTGCAGCAAGTGTACAGTCAACTCTCAAAATTTGATTCTGTATATACTTCAATAACCATCAAAGCTTGAAATAGATCAAAAACATGATGAACACTCCAAGTGGCATAAGCCAGCTGGGCCAGTGGCGCAATGGATAACGCATCTGACTACAGATCAGAAGATTGTAGGTTCGACTCCTACCTGGCTCGTTTAAGTTTCCGTGATTGTATAGTGGTTAGTACTCTGTGTTGTGGCCGCAGCAACCCTGGTTCGAATCCGGGTCACGGCATTTTCATTTTATTTCTCACACATCCATTTCTTTACAATATTGAAGGTAAGGACAATTGAAGAAACTAAGCAGATTCTTTGAATGTGCTTGCACAATTTGTCTTTACTGCTTATTGTGAAGCAATCTTTCCATACTTTGAATCATTTCTTGATCATTTCTTTGTGAATCATTTTCTTGAAATCTGGAAAGCTGACATAAATTCCTGAATACAGGAAACTCAAATGAATTGACTCTGAGCAAGTTCATCACAGGCTGAAAAGATCATTTTGCAGTCACAAAGAAAATTGTTTGTGAGATGTTTATGGGAAATAAGCCCTGCAGCAAGTGTACAGTCAACTCTCAAAATTTGATTCTGTGTATACTTCAATAACCATCAAAGCTTGAAATAGTTCAAAAACATGATGAACACTCCAAGTGACATAAGATAGCTGGGCCAGTGGCGCAATGGATAACGCATCTGACTACGGATCAGAAGATTGTAGGTTCGACTCTTACCTGGCTCGTTTAAGTTTCCGTGATTGTATAGTGGTTAGTACTCTGCGTTGTAGCCGCAGCAACCCAGGTTCGAATCCGGGTCACAGCATTTTCCTTTTAATTCTCACACATCCATTTCTTTACAATATTGAAGGTAAGGACAATTGAAGAAACTAAGCAGATTCTTTGAATGTGCTTGCACAATTTGTCTTTACTGCTTATTGTGAAGCTATCTTTCCATACTTTGAATCATTTCTTGATCATTTCTTTGTGAATCATTTTCTTGAAATCTGGAAAGCTGACATAAATTCCTGAATACAGGAAATTCAAATAAATGGACTCTGAGCAAGTTCATCACAGGCTGAAAAGATCATTTTGCAGTCACAAAGAAAATTGTTTGTGAGATGTTTATGGGAAATAAGCCCTGCAGCAAGTGTACAGTCAACTCTGAAAATTTGATTCTGTATATACTTCAACAACCATCTAAGCTTGAAACAGGTTCAAAAACATGATGAACACTCCAAGTGAGATAAGACAGCTGGGCCAGTGGCGCAATGGATAACGCGTCTGACTACGGATCAGAAGATTGAAGGTTCGACTCCTACCTGGCTCGTTTAAGTTGCCGTGATCGTATAGTGGTTAGTACTCTGCGTTGTGGCCGCAGCAACTCCGGTTCGAATCCGGGTCACAGCATTTTCATTTTATTTCTCACACATCCATTTCTTTACAATATTGAAGGTAAGGACAATTGAAGAAACTAAGCAGATTCTTTGAATGTGCTTGCACAATTTGTCTTTACTGCTTATTGTGAAGCTATCTTTCCATACTTTGAATCATTTCTTGATCATTTCTTTGTGAATCATTTTCTTGAAATCTGGAAAGCTGACATAAATTCCTGAATACAGGAAACTCAAATGAATGGACTCTGAGCAAGTTCATCACAGGCTGAAAAGATAATTTTGCAGTCACAAAGAAAATTGTTTGTGAGATGTTTATGGGAAATAAGCCCTGCAGCAAGTGTACAGTCAACTCTCAAAATTTGATTCTGTATATACTTCAATAACCATCAAAGCTTGAAACAGGTTCAAAAACATGATGAACACTCCAAGTGACATAAGACATCTGGGCCAGTGGAGTAATGGATAACGCGTCTGACTACGGATCAGAAGATTGTAGGTTCGACTCCTACCTGGTTCGTTTAAGTTGCCGTGATCGTATAGTGGTTAGTACTCTGCGTTGTGGCCGCAGCAACCCTGGTTCGAATCCAGGTCACGGCATTTTCATTTTATTTCACACACATCCATTTCTTTACAATACTGAAGGTAAGGACAATTGAAGAAACTAAGCAGATTCTTTGAATGTGCTTGCACAATTTGTCTTTACTGCTTATTGTGAAGCTATCTTTCCATACTTTGAATCATTTCTTGATCATTTCTTTGTGAATCATTTTCTTGAAATCTGGAAAGCTGACATAAATTCCTGAATACAGGAAACTCAAATGAATTGACTCTGAGCAAGTTCATCACAGGCTGAAAAGATCATTTTGCAGTCACAAAGAAAATTGTTTGTGAGATGTTTATGGGAAATAAGCCCTGCAGCAAGTGTACAGTCAACTCTCAAAATTTGATTCTGTATATACTTCAATAACCATCAAAGCTTGAAACAGGTTCAAAAACATGATGAACACTCCAAGTGGCATAAGACAGCTGGGCCAGTGGCGCAATGGATAACGCGTCTGACTACGGATCAGAAGTTTGAAGGTTCGACTCCTACCTGGCTCGTTTCAGTTGCCATGATCGTATAGTGGTTAGTACTCTGCGTTGTGGCCGCAGCAACCCCGGTTCGAATCCAGGTCACGGCATTTTCATTTTATTTCTCGCTCATCCATTTCTTTACAATATTGAAGGTAAGGACAATTGAAGAAACTAAGTAGATTCTTTGAATGTGCTTGCACAATTTGTCTTTACTGCTTATTGTGAAGCTATCTTTCCATACTTTGAATCATTTCTTGATCATTTCTTTGTGCATCATTTTCTTGAAATCTGGAAAGCTGACATAAATTCCTGAATACAGGAAACTCAAATGAATGGACTCTGAGCAAGTTCATCACAGGCTGAAAAGATCATTTTGCAGTCACAAAGAAAATTGTTTGTGAGATGTTTATGGGAAATAAGCCCTGCAGCAAGTGTACAGTCAACTCTCAAAATTTGATTCTGTATATACTTCAATAACCATCAAAGCTTGAAACAGGTTCAAAAACATGATGAACACTCCAAGTGGCATAAAACAGCTGGGCCAGTGGCGCAATGGATAACGCGTCTGACTACAGATCAGAAGATTGAAGGTTCGACTCCTACCTGCCTCGTTTAAGTTGCCGTGATCGTATAGTTGTTAGTACTCTGCGTTGTGGCCGCAGCAACCCCGGTTCGAATCCGGGTCACTGCATTTTCATTTTATTTTTCGCACATCCATTTCTTTACAATATTGAAGGTAAGGACAATTGAAGAAACTAAGTAGATTCTTTGAATGTGCTTGCACAATTTGTCTTTACTGCTTATTGTGAAGCTATCTTTCCATACTTTGAATCATTTCTTGATCATTTCTTTGTGAATCATTTTCTTGAAATCTGGAAAGCTGACATAAATTCCTGAATACAGGAAACTCAAATGAATGGACTCTGAGCAAGTTCATCACAGGCTGAAAAGATAATTTTGCAGTCACAAAGAAAATTGTTTGTGAGAAGTTTATGGGAAATAAGCCCTGCAGCAAGTGTACAGTCAACTCTCAAAATTTGATTCTGTATATACTTCAATAACCATCAAAGCTTGAAACAGGTTCAAAAACATGATGAACACTCCAAGTGACATAAGACATCTGGGCCAGTGGCGCAATGGATAACGCGTCTGACTACAGATCAGAAGATTGTACGTTCGACTCCTGCCTGGTTCGTTTAAGTTGCCGTGATCATATAGTGGTCAGTACTCTGCGTTGTGGCCGCAGCAACCCTGGTTCGAATCTGGGTCACGGCATTTTCATTTTATTTCTCACACGTCCATTTCTTTACAATATTGAAGGTAAGGACAATTGAAGAAACTAAGCAGATTCTTTGAATGTGCTTGCACAATTTGTCTTTACTGCTTATTGTAAAGCTATCTTTCCATACTTTGAATCATTTCTTGATCATTTCTTTGTGAATCATTTTCTTGAAATCTGGAAATCTGACAAAAATTCCTGAATGAATGGACTCTGAGCAAGTTCATCACAGGCTGAAAAGATCATTTTGCAGTCACAAAGAAAATTGTTTATGAGATGTTTATGGGAAATAAGCCCTGCAGCAAGTGTACAGTCAACTCTCAAAATTTGATTCTGTATATACTTCAATAACCATCAAAGCTTGAAACAGGTTCAAAAACATGATGAACACTCCAAGATGCATAAAACAGCTGGGCCAGTGGCGCAATGGATAACGCATCTGATTACGGATCCGAAGATTGTAGGTTCGACTCCTACCTGGCTCGTTTAAGTTGCCGTGATCGTATAGTGGTTAGTACTCTGTGTTGTGGCCGCAGCAACCCTGGTTCGAATCTGGGTCACGGCATTTTCATTTTATTTCTCACACATCCATTTCTTTACAATATTGAAGGTAAGGACAATTGAAGAAACTAAGCAGATTCTTTGAATGTGCTTGCACAATTTGTCTTTACTACTTATTGTGAAGCTATCTTTCCATACTTTGAATCATTTCTTGATCATTTCTTTGTGAATCATTTTCTTGAAATCTGGAAAGCTGACATAAATTCCTGAATACAGGAAACTCAAATGAATGGACTCTGAGCAAGTTCATCACAGGCTGAAAAGATCATTTTGCAGTCACAAAGAAAATTGTTTGTGAGATGTTTATGGGAAATAAGCCCTGCAGCAAGTGTACAGTCAACTCTCAAAATTTGATTCTGTATATACTTCAATAACCATCAAAGCTTGAAACAGGTTCAAAAACATGATGAATACTCCAACTGGCATAAGACAGCTGGGCCAGTGGCGCAATGGATAACGTGTCTGACTATGGATCAAAAGATTGTAGGTTCGACTCCTACCTGGCTCGTTTAAGTTGCTTTGATCATATAGTGGTTAGTACTCTGCATTGTGGCCGCAGCAACCCCGGTTCGAATCTGGGTCACTGCATTTTCATTTTATTTCTCACACATTCATTTCTTTACAATATTGAAGGTAAGGACAATTGAAGAAACTAAGCAGATTCTTTGAATGTGCTTGCACAATTTGTCTTTATTGGTTATTGTGAAGCTATCTTTCCATACTTTGAATCATTTCTTGATCATTTCTTTGTGAATCATTTTCTTGAAATCTGGAAAGCTGACATAAATTCCTGAATACAGGAAACTCAAATGAATGGACTCTGAGCAAGTTCATCACAGGCTGAAAAGATCATTTTGCAGTCACAAAGAAAATTGTTTGTGAGATGTTTATGGGAAATAAGCCCTGCAGCAAGTGTACAGTCAACTCTCAAAATTTGATTCTGTATATACTTCAATAACCATCAAAGCTTGAAACAGGTTCAAAAACATGATGAACACTCCAAATGGCATAAGACAGCTGGGCCACTGGTGCAATGGATAACGCATCTGACTACGGATCAGAAGATTGTAGGTTTGACTCCTACCTGGCTCGTTTAAGTTGCCGTGATCGTATAGTGGTTAGTACTCTGCGTTGTGGCCGCAGCAGCCCCGTTTCGAATCCGGGTCACGGCATTTTCATTTTATTTCTCACACATCTATTTCTTTACAATATTGAAGGTAAGGACAATTGAAGAAACTAAGCAGATTCTTTGAATGTGCTTGCACAATTTGTCTTTACTGCTTATTGTGAAGCTATCTTTCCAGACTTTGTATCATTTCTTGATCATTTCTTTGTGAATCATTTTCTTGAAATATGGAAAGCTGACATAAATTCCTGAATACAGGAAACTCAAATGAATGGACTCTGAGCAAGTTCATCACAGGCTGAAAAGATCATTTTGCAGTCACACAGAAAATTGTTTGTGAGATGTTTATGGGAAATAAGCCCTGCAGCAAGTGTACAGTCAACTCTCAAAATTTGATTCTGTATATACTTCAATAACCATCAAAGCTTGAAACAGGTTCAAAAACATGATGAACACTCCAAGTGACATAAAACATCTGGGACAGTGGAGCAATGGATAACGCGTCTGACTACGGATCAGAAGATTGTAGGTTCGACTCCTACATGGTTCGTTTAAGTTGCCGTGATCGTATAGTGGTTAGTACTCTGCGTTGTGGCCGCAGCAACCACGGTTCGAATCCAGGTCACGGCATTTTCATTTTATTTCACACACATCCATTTCTTTACAATACTGAAGGTAAGGACAATTGAAGAAACTAAGCAGATTCTTTGAATGTGCTTGCACAATTTGTCTTTACTGCTTATTGTGAAGCTATCTTTCCATACTTTGAATCATTTCTTGATCATTTCTTTGGGAATCATTTTCTTGAAATCTGGAAATCTGACATAAATTCCTGAATATAGGAAACTCATATGAATGGACTCTGAGTATGTTCATCACAGGCTGAAAAGATCATTTTGCAGTCACAAAGAAAATTGTTTATGAGATGTTTATGGGAAATAAGCCCTGCAGCAAGTGTACAGTCAACTCTCAAAATTTGATTCTGTATATACTTCAATAACCATCAAAGCTTGAAACAGGTTCAAAAACATGATGAACGCTCCAAGTGGCATAAGACAGCTGGGCCAGTGGCGCAATGGATATCACGTCTGACTACGGATCAGAAGATTGTAGGTTCGACTCCTACCTGGCTCGTTTAAGTTGCCATGATAGTATAGTGGTTAGTACTCTGCGTTGTGGCAGCAGCAGCCCTGGTACGAATCCGGGTCACGGCATTTTCATTTTATTTCTCACACATCAATTTATTTACAATATTGAAGGTAAGGACAATTGAAGAAACTAAGCAGATTCTTTGAATGTGCTTGCACAATTTGTCTTTACTGCTTATTGTGAAGCTATCATTCCATACTTTGAATCATTTCTTGATCATTTCTTTGTGAATCATTTTCTTGAAATCTGGAAATCTGACAAAAATTCCTGAATACAGGAAACTCAAATGAATGGACTCTGAGCAAGTTCATCACAGGCTGAAAAGATCATTTTGCAGTCACAAAGAAAATTGTTTATGAGATGTTTATGGGAAATAAGCCCTGCAGCAAGTGTACAGTCAACGCTCAAAATTTGATTCTGTATATACTTCAATAACCATCAAAGCTTGAAACAGGTTCAAAAACATGATGAACACTCCAAGATGCATAAGACAGCTGGGCCAGTGGCGCAATGGATAACGCATCTGATTACGGATCCGAAGATTGTAGGTTCGACTCCTACCTGGCTCGTTTAAGTTGCCGTGATCGTATAGTGGTTAGTACTCTGTGTTGTGGCCGCAGCAACCCCGGTTCGAATCTGGGTCACGGCATTTTCATTTTATTTCTCACACATCCATTTCTTTACAATATTGAAGGTAAGGACAATTGAAGAAACTAAGCAGATTCTTTGAATGTGCTTGCACAATTTGTCTTTACTACTTATTGTGAAGCTATCTTTCCATACTTTGAATCATTTCTTGATCATTTCTTTGTGAATCATTTTCTTGAAATCTGGAAAGCTGACATAAATTCCTGAATACAGGAAACTCAAATGAATGGACTCTGAGCAAGTTCATCACAGGCTGAAAAGATCATTTTGCAGTCACAAAGAAAATTGTTTGTGAGATGTTTATGGGAAATAAGCCCTGCAGCAAGTGTACAGTCAACTCTCAAAATTTGATTCTGTATATACTTCAATAACCATCAAAGCTTGAAACAGGTTCAAAAACATGATGAATACTCCAACTGGCATAAGACAGCTGGGCCAGTGGCGCAATGGATAACGCGTCTGACTATGGATCAAAAGATTGTAGGTTCGACTCCTACCTGGCTCGTTTAAGTTGCTTTGATCATATAGTGGTTAGTACTCTGCGTTGTGGCCGCAGCAACCCTGGTTCGAATCTGGGTCACGGCATTTTCATTTTATTTCTCACACATTCATTTCTTTACAATATTGAAGGTAAGGACAATTGAAGAAACTAAGCAGATTCTTTGAATGTGCTTGCACAATTTGTCTTTATTGGTTATTGTGAAGCTATCTTTCCATACTTTGAATCATTTCTTGATCATTTCTTTGTGAATCATTTTCTTGAAATCTGGAAAGCTGACATAAATTCCTGAATACAGGAAACTCAAATGAATGGACTCTGAGCAAGTTCATCACAGGCTGAAAAGATCATTTTGCAGTCACAAAGAAAATTGTTTGTGAGATGTTTATGGGAAATAAGCCCTGCAGCAAGTGTACAGTCAACTCTCAAAATTTGATTCTGTATATACTTCAATAACCATCAAAGCTTGAAACAGGTTCAAAAACATCATGAACACTCCAAGAGACATATGACAGCTGGGCCAGTGGCGCAATGGATAACACGTCTGACTACGGATCAGAAGATTGTAGGTTCGACTCCTACCTGGCTTGTTTAAGTTGCCGTGATCGTATAGTGGTTAGTGCTCTGCGTTGTGGCCGCAGCAACCCTGGTTCGAATCCGGGTCACGGCATTTTCATTTTATTTCTCACACATCCATTTCTTTACAATATTGAAGGTAAGGACAATTGAAGAAACTAAGCAGATTCTTTGAATTTGCTTGCACAATTTGTCTTTACTGCTTTTTGTAAAGCTATCTTTCCATACTTTGAATCATTTCTTGATCATTTCTTTGTGAATCATTTTTTGAAATCTGGAAAGCTGACAAATTCCTGAATACAGGAAACTCAAATAAATGGATTCTGAGCAAGTTCATCACAGGCTGAAAAGATCATTTTGCAGTCACAAAGAAAATTGTTTGTGAGATGTTTATGGGAAATAAGCCCTGCAGCAAGTGTACAGTCAACTCTCAAAATTTGATTCTGTATATACTTCAATAACCATCAAAGCTTGAAACAGGTTCAAAAACATGATGAACACTCCAAGTTGCATAAGGCAGCTGGGCCAGTGGCGCAATGGATAACGCGTCTGACTACGGATCAGAAGATTGTAGATACGACTCCTACCTGGCTTCTTTAAGTTGCCGTGAATCTATAGTGGTTAGTCCTCTGCGTTGTGGCTGCAGCAACCCCGGTTCGAATCTGGGTCATGGCATTTTCATGTTATTTCTCACACATCCATTTCTTTACAATATTGAAGGTAAGGACAATTGAAGAAACTAAGCAGATTCTTTGAATGTGCTTGCACAATTTGTCTTTACTGCTTATTGTGAAGCTATCTTTCCACACTTTGAATCATTTCTTGATCATTTCTTTGTGAATCATTTTCTTGAAATCTGGAAAGCTGACATAAATTCCTAAATACAGGAAACTCAAATTAATGGACTTTGAGCAAGTTCATCACAGGCTGAAAAGATCATTTTGCAGTCACAAAGAAAATTGTTTGTGAGATGTTTATGGGAAATAAGCCCTGCAGCAAGTGTACAGTCAACTCTCAAAATTTGATTCTGTATATACTTCAATAACCATCAAAGCTTGAAACAGGTTCAAAAACAGGATGAACACTCCAATTAACATTAGACAGCTGGGCCAGTGGTGCAATGGATAATGCACCTCACTACGTTTCAGAAGATTGTAGGTTCGACTCCTACCTGGCTCGTTTAAGTTGCCGTAATCGTATAGTGGTTAGTACTCTACATTGTGGCAGCAGCAACCCGTGATCGTATAGTGGTTAGTACTCTGCGTTGTGGCAGCAGCAACCCTAGTTTGAATCCAGGTCAAGTCATTTTCATGTTATTTCTCACACATCCATTTCTTTACAATATTGAAGGTAAGGACAATTGAAGAAACTAAGCAGATTCTTTGAATGTGCTTGCACAATTTGTCTTTACTGCTTTTTGTAAAGCTATCTTTCCATACTTTGAATCATTTCTTGATCATTTCTTTGTGAATCATTTTCATGAAATCTGGAAAGCTGACATAAATTCCTGAATACAGGAAACGCAAATTAATGGACTCTGAGCAAGTTCATTATTGGCTGAAAAGATCATTTTGCAGTCACAAAGAAAATTGTTTGTGAGATGTTTATGGGAAATAAGCCCTGCAGCAAGTGTACAGTCAACTCTCAAAATTTGATTTTGCATATACTTCAATAACCATCAAAGCTTGAAACACGTTCAAAAACATGATGAACACTCCAAGTGGCATAAGACAGCTGGGCCAGTGGCGCAATGGATAACGCGTCTGACTATGGAGCGGAAGATTGTAGGTTCGACTCCTAGCTGGCTCACTTAAGTTGCCGTGATCGTATAGTGGTTAGTACTCTGTATTGTGGCCGTAGCAACCTTGGTTCGAATCTGGGTCATGGCATTTTCATTTTATTTCTCACACATCCATTTCTTTACAATAATGAAGGTAAGGAAAATTGAAGAAACTAAGCAGATTCTTTGAATGTGCTTGCACAATTTGTCTTTACTGCTTATTGTAAAGCTATCTTTCTATACTTTGAATCATTTCTTGATCATTTCTTTGTGAATCACTTTCTTGAAATCTGGAAAGCTGACATAAATTCCTGAATACAGGAAACTCAAATAAATGGACTCTGAGCAAGTTCATGACAGGCTGAAAAGATCATTTTGCAGTCACAAAGAAAATTGTTTGTGAGATGTTTATGGGAAATAAGCCCTGCAGCAAGTGTACAGTCAACTCTCAAAATTTGATTCTGTATATACTTCAATAACCATCAAAGCTTGAAACAGGTTAAAAAACATGATGAACACTCCAAATGGCATGAGACAGCTGGGCCAGTGGCGCAATGGAAAACGCATCTGACTACGGATCGGAAGATTGTAGGTTCGACTCCTACCTGGCTTGTTTAAGTTGCTGTGATCGTATAGTGGTTAGTACTCTGCGTTGTGGCAGCAGCAACCCGTGATTGTATAGTGGTTAGTACTCTGCGTTGTGGCAGCAGTAACCCCAGTTTGAATCCAGGTCAAGTCATTTTCATGTTATTTCTCACACATCCATTTCTTTACAATATTGAAGGTAAGGACAATTGAAGAAACTAAGCAGATTCTTTGAATGTGCTTGCAAAA
This sequence comes from Pseudophryne corroboree, assembly GCF_028390025.1. NCBI lineage: Eukaryota > Metazoa > Chordata > Amphibia > Anura > Myobatrachidae > Pseudophryne > Pseudophryne corroboree. The sequence goes on from NC_086449.1 coordinate 97,461,956, forward strand.
TTTGTCTTTACTGCTTTTTGTAAAGCTATCTTTCCATACTTTGAATCATTTCTTGATCATTACTTTGTGAATCATTTTCATGAAATCTGGAAAGCTGACATAAATTCCTGAATACTGGAAACGCAAATGAATGGACTCTGAGCAAGTTCATTATTGGCTGAAAAGATCATTTTGCAGTCACAAAGAAAATTGTTTGTGAGATGTTTATGGGAAATAAGCCCTGCAGCAAGTGTACAGTCAACTCTCAAAATTTGATTCTGTATATACTTCAATAACCATCAAAGCTTGAAACAGGTTAAAAAACATGATGAACACTCCAAGTGGCATAAGACAGCTGGGCCAGTGGCGCAATGGATAACGCATCTGACTACGGAGCGGAAGATTGTAGGTTTGACTCCTAGCTGGCTCATTTAAGTTGCCGTTATCGTATAGTGGTTAGTGCTCTGCGTTGTGGCAGCAACAACCCGTGATCATATAGTGGTTAGTACTCCACGTTGTGGCTGCAGCAACCCCAGTTTGAATCTAGATCAAGTCATTTTCATGTTATTTCTCACACATCCATTTCTTTACAATATTGAAGGTAAGGACAATTGAAGAAACTAAGCAGATTCTTTGAATGTGCTTGCACAATTTGTCTTTACTGCTTATTGTAAAGCTATCTTTCCATACTTCTAATCGTTTCTTGATCATTTCTTTGTGAATCATTTTCTTGAAATCTGGAAAGCTGACATAAATTCCTGAATACAGGAAACTCAAATGAATGGACTCTCAGCAAGTTCATTATTGGCTGAAAAGATAATTTTGCAGTCACAAAGAAAATTGTTTGTGAGATGTTTATGGGAAATAAGCCCTGCAGCAAGTGTACAGTCAACTCTCAAATTTGATTCTGTATATACTTCAATAACCATCAAAGCTTGAAACAGGTTCAAAAACATGATGAACACTCCAAGTAGCATAAGACAGCTGGGCCAGTGGCGCAATGGATAACGCGTCTGACTAAGGAGCAGAAGATTGTAGGTTCGACTCCTAGCTGGCTCATTTAAGTTGCCGTGATCGTATAGTGGTTAGTACTCTGTATTGTGGCCGCAGCAACCTTGGTTCGAATCTGGGTCATGGCATTTTCATTTTATTTCTCACACATCCATTTCTTTACAATATTGAAGGTAAGGACAATTGAAGAAACTAAGCAGATTCTTTGAATGTGCTTGCACAATTTGTCTTTACTGCTTTTTGTAAAGCTATCTTTCAATACTTTGAATCATTTCTTGGTCATTTCTTTTTGAATCATTTTCATGAAATCTGGAAAGCTGACATAAATTCCTGAATACAGGAAACTCAAATGAATGGACTCTCAGCAAGTTCATCACAGGCTGAAAAGATCATTTTGCAGTCACAAAGAAAATTGTTTGTGAGATTTTTATGGGAAATAAGCCCTGCAGCAAGTGTACAGTCAACTCTCAAAATTTGATTCTGTATATACTTCAATAACCATCAAAGCTTGAAACAGGTTAAAAAACATGATGAACACTCCAAATGGCAAGAGACAGCTGGGCCAGTGGCGCAATGGATAACGCGTCGGACTACGGATCAGAAGATTGTAGGTTCGACTCCTACCTGGCTTGTTTAAGTTGCTGTGATCGTATAGTGGTTAGTACTCTGCGTTGTGGCAGCAGCAACCCGTGATCGTATAGTGGTTAGTACTCTGCGTTGTGGCAGCAGCAACCCCAGTTTGAATCCAGGTCAAGTCATTTTCATGTTATTTCTCACACATCCATTTCTTTACAATATTGAAGGTAAGGACAATTGAAGAAAATAAGCAGATTCTTTGAATGTGCTTGCACAATTTGTCTTTACTGCTTTTTGTAAAGCTATCTTTCCATACTTTGAATAATTTCTTGATCATTTCTTTGTGAATCATTTTCATGAAATCTGGAAAGCTGACATAAATTCCTGAATACAGGAAACTCAAATAAATGGACTCTGAGCAAGTTCATGACAGGCTGAAAAGATCATTTTGCAGTCACAAAGAAAATTGTTTGTGAGATGTTTATGGGAAATAAGCCCTGCAGCAAGTGTACAGTCAACTCTCAAAATTTGATTCTGTATATACTTCAATAACCATCAAAGCTTGAAACAGGTTCAAAAACATGATGAACACTCCAAGTTGCATAAGGCAGCTGGGCCAGTGGCGCAATGGATAACGCGTCTGACTACGGATCAGAAGATTGTAGATTCGACTCCTACGTGGCTTCTTTAAGTTGCCGTGAATATGTAGTGGTTAGTCCTCTGCGTTGTGGCCGCAGCAACCCCGGTTCGAATCTGGGTCATGGCATTTTCATGTTATTTCTCACACATCCATTTCCTTACAATATTGAAGGTAAGGACAATTGAAGAAACTAAGCAGATTCTTTGAATGTGCTTGCACAATTTGTCTTTACTGCTTATTGTGAAGCTATCTTTCCACACTTTGAATCATTTCTTTATCATTTCTTTGTGAATCATTTTCTTGAAAGCTGACATAAATTCCTGAATACAGGAAACTCAAATTAATGGACTCTGAGCAAGTTCATCACAGGCTGAAAAGATCATTTTGCAGTCACAAAGAAAATTGTTTGTGAGATGTTTATGGGAAATAAGCCCTGCAGCAAGTGTACAGTCAACTCTCAAAATTTGATTCTGTATATACTTCAATAACCATCAAAGCTTGAAACAGGTTCAAAAACAGGATGAACACTCCAAGTGACATTAGACGGCTGGGCCAGTGGTGCAATGGATAATGCATCTCACTACGTTTCAGAAGATTGTAGGTTCGACTCCTACCTGGCTCGTTTAAGTTGCCGTGATCGTATAGTGATTAGTACTCTGCGTTGTGGCCGCAGCAACCCCAGTTCGAAGCCTGGTCACGACATTTTCATTTTATTTCTCACACATCCATTTCTTTACAATATTGAAGGTAAGGACAATTGAAGAAACTAAGCAGATTCTTTGAATGTGCTTGCACAATTTGTCTTTACTGCTTTTTGTAAAGCTATCTTTCCATACTTTGAATCATTTCTTGATCATTTCTTTGTGAATCATTTTCATGAAATCTGGAAAGCTGACATAAATTCCTGAATACAGGAAACGCAAATGAATGGACTCTGAGCAAGTTCATTATTGGCTGAAAAGATCATTTTGCAGTCACAAAGAAAATTGTTTGTGAGATGTTTATGGGAAATAAGCCCTGCAGCAAGTGTACAGTCAACTCTCAAAATTTGATTTTGCATATACTTCAATAACCATCAAAGCTTGAAACACGTTCAAAAACATGATGAACACTCCAAGTGGCATAAGACAGCTGGGCCAGTGGCGCAATGGATAACGCGTCTGACTACGGAGCGGGAGATTGTAGGTTCGACTCCTACAAGGCTTGTTTAAGTTGCCGTGATCGTATAGTGATTAGTACTCTGCGTTGTGGCCGCAGCAACCCCAGTTCGAAGCCTAGTCACGACATTTTCATTTTATTTCTCACACATCCATTTCTTTACAATATTGAAGGTAAGGACAATTGAAGAAACTAAGCAGATTCTTTGAATGTGCTTGCACAATTTGTCTTTACTGCTTATTTTGAAGCTATCTTTCCATACTTTGAATCATTTCTTGATCATTTCTTTGTGATTCATTTTCTTGAATTCTGGAAAGCTGACATAAATTCCTGAATACAGGAAACTCAAATGAATGGACTCTGAGCAAGTACATCACAGGCTGAAAAGATCATTTTGCAGTCACAAAGAAAATTGTTTGTGAGATGTTTATGGGAAATAAGCCCTGCAGCAAGTGTACAGTCAACTCTCAAAATTTGATTCTGTATATACTTCAATAACCATCAAAGCTTGAAACAGGTTCAAAAACATGATGAACACTCCGAGTGGCATAAGGCGGCTGGGCCAGTGGCGCAATGGATAACGCGTCTGACTACGGATCAGAAGATTGTAGGTTCGACTCCTACCTGGCTTGTTTAAGTTGCCGTGAATCTATAGTGGTTAGTACTCTGCGTTGTGGCTGCAGCAACCCCGGTTCGAATCTGGGTCATGGCATTTTCATTTTATTTCTCACACATCCATTTCTTTACAATATTGAAGGTAAGGAAAATTGAAGAAACTAAGCAGATTCTTTGAATGTGCTTGCACAATTTGTCTTTACTGCTTATTGTGAAGCTATCTTTCCATACTTTGAATCATTTCTTGATCATTTCTTTGTGAATCATTTTCTTGAAATCTGGAAAGCTGACATAAATTCCTGTATATAGGAAACTCAAATAAATGGACTCTGAGCAAGTTCATCACAGGCTGAAAAGATCATTTTGCAGTCACAAAGAAAATTGTTTGTGAGATGTTTATGGGAAATAAGCCCTGCAGCAAGTGTACAGTCAACTCTCAAAATTTGATTCTGTATATACTTCAATAACCATCAAAGCTTGAAACAGGTTAAAAAACATGATGAACACTCCAAATGGCATGAGACAGCTGGGCCAGTGGCGCAATGGGTAACGCGTCTGACTACGGATCAGAAGATTGTAGGTTCGACTCCTTCCTGGCTTGTTTATGTTGCCGTGATCGTATAGTGGTTAGTACTCTGCGTTGTGGCAGCAGCAACCCGTGATCGTATAGTGGTTAGTACTCTGCGTTGTGGCAGCAGCAACCCCAGTTTGAATCCAGGTCAAGTCATTTTCATGTTATTTCTCACACATCCATTTCTTTACAATATTGAAGGTAAGGACAATTGAAGAAACTAAGCAGATTCTTTGAATGTGCTTGCACAATTTGTCTTTACTGCTTTTTGTAAAGCTATCTTTCCATACTTTGAATCATTTCTTGATCATTTCTTTGTGAATCATTTTCATGAAATCTGGAAAGCTGACATAAATTCCTGAATACAGGAAACGCAAATGAATGGACTCTGAGCAAGTTCATTATTGGCTGAAAAGATCATTTTGCAGTCACAAAGAAAATTGTTTGTGAGATGTTTATGGGAAATAAGCCCTGCAGCAAGTGTACAGTCAACTCTCAAAATTTGATTTTGCATATACTTCAATAACCATCAAAGCTTGAAACACGTTTAAAAACATGATGAACACTCCAAGTGGCATAAGACAGCTGGGCCAGTGGCGCAATGGATAACGCGTCTGACTACGGAGCGGGAGATTGTAGGTTCGACTCCTACAAGGCTCGTTTAAGTTGCCGTGATCGTATAGTGATTAGTACTCTGCGTTGTGGCCGCAGCAACCCCAGTTCGAAGCCTAGTCACGACATTTTCATTTTATTTCTCACACATCCATTTCTTTACAATATTGAAGGTAAGGACAATTGAAGAAACTAAGCAGATTCTTTGAATGTGCTTGCACAATTTGTCTTTACTGCTTATTTTGAAGCTATCTTTCCATACTTTGAATCATTTCTTGATCATTTCTTTGTGATTCATTTTCTTGAATTCTGGAAAGCTGACATAAATTCCTGAATACAGGAAACTCAAATGAATGGACTCTGAGCAAGTACATCACAGGCTGAAAAGATCATTTTGCAGTCACAAAGAAAATTGTTTGTGAGATGTTTATGGGAAATAAGCCCTGCAGCAAGTGTACAGTCAACTCTCAAAATTTGATTCTGTATATACTTCAATAACCATCAAAGCTTGAAACAGGTTCAAAAACATGATGAACACTCCAAATGGCATGAGACAGCTGGGCCAGTGGCGCAATGGGTAACGCGTCTGACTACGGATCAGAAGATTGTAGGTTCGACTCCTACCTGGCTTGTTTAAGTTGCCGTGATCGTATAGTGGTTAGTACTCTGCGTTGTGGCAGCAGCAACCCGTGATCGTATAGTGGTTAGTACTCTGCGTTGTGGCAGCAGCAACCCCAGTTTGAATCCAGGTCAAGTCATTTTCATGTTATTTCTCACACATCCATTTCTTTACAATATTGAAGGTAAGGACAATTGAAGAAACTAAGCAGATTCTTTGAATGTGCTTGCACAATTTGTCTTTACTGCTTTTTGTAAAGCTATCTTTCCATACTTTAAATCATTTCTTGATCATTTCTTTGTGAATCATTTTCATGAAATCTGGAAAGCTGACATAAATTCCTGAATACAGGAAACGCAAAAGAATGGACTCTGAGCAAGTTCATTATTGGCTGAAAAGATCATTTTGCAGTCACAAAGAAAATTGTTTGTGAGATGTTTATGGGAAATAAGCCCTGCAGCAAGTGTACAGTCAACTCTCAAAATTTGATTTTGCATATACTTCAATAACCATCAAAGCTTGAAACACGTTCAAAAACATGATGAACACTCCAAGTAGCATAAGACAGCTGGGCCAGTGGCGCAATGGATAACGCATCTGACTACAGAGCGGAAGATTGTAGGTTCGACTCCTAGCTGGCTCATTTAAGTTGCTATGATCGTATAGTGGTTAGTACTCTGGATTGTGGCTGCAGCAACCTTGGTTCGAATCTGGGTCATGGCATTTTCATTTTTTTTCTCACACATCCATTTCTTTACAATAATGAAGGTAAGGACAATTGAAGAAACTGAGCAGATTCTTTGAATGTGCTTGCACAATTTGTCTTTACTGCTTATTGTAAAGCTATCTTTCCATACTTTGAATCATTTCTTGATCATTTCTTTGTGAATCATTTTCTTGAAATCTGGAAAGCTGACATAAATTCCTGAATACAGGAAACTCAAATAAATGGACTCTGAGCAAGTTCATGACAGGCTGAAAAGATCATTTTGCAGTCACAAAGAAAATTGTTTGTGAGATGTTTATGGGAAATAAGCCCTGCAGCAAGTGTACAGTCAACTCTCAAAATTTGATTCTGTATATACTTCAATAACCATCAAAGCTTGAAACAGGTTAAAAAAACATGATGAACACTCCAAATGGCATGAGACAGCTGGGCCAGTGGCGCAATGGATAACGCGTCTGACTACGGATCGGAAGATTGTAGGTTCGACTCCTACCTGGCTTGTTTAAGTTGCCGTGATCGTATAGTGGTTAGTACTCTGCGTTGTGGTAGCAGCAACCCGTGATCGTATAGTGGTTAGTACTCTGCGTTGTGGCAGCAGCAACCCCAGTTTGTATCCAGGTCAAGTCATTTTCATGTTATTTCTCACACATCCATTTCTACACAATATTGAAGGTAAGGACAATTGAAGAAACTAAGCAGATTCTTTGAATGTGCTTGCACAATTTGTCTTTACTACTTTTTGTAAAGCTATCTTTCCATACTTTGAATCATTTCTTGATCATTTCTTTGTGAATCATTTTCATGAAATCTGGAAAGCTGACATAAATTCCTGAATACAGGAAACGCAAATGAATGGACTCTGAGCAAGTTCATTATTGGCTGAAAAGATCATTTTGCAGTCACAAAGAAAATTGTTTGTGAGATGTTTATGGGAAATAAGCCCTGCAGCAAGTGTACAGTCAACTCTCAAAATTTGATTCTGTATATACTTCAATAACCATCAAAGCTTGAAACAGGTTCAAAAACATGATGAACACTCCAAGTTGCATAAGGCAGCTGGGCCAATGGCGCAATGGATAACGCGTCTGACTACGGATCAGAAGATTGTAGATTCGACTCCTACCTGGCTTCTTTAAGTTGCCGTGAATCTATAGTGGTTAGTCCCGTGCGTTGTGGCCGCAGCAACCCCAGTTCGAATCTGGGTCATGGCATTTTCATGTTATTTCTCACACATCCATTTCTTTACAATATTGAAGGTAAGGACAATTGAAGAAACTAAGCAGATTCTTTGAATGTGCTTGCACAATTTGTCTTTACTGCTTATTGTGAAGCTATCTTTCCACACTTTGAATCATTTCTTGATCATTTCTTTGTGAATCATTTTCTTGAAATCTGGAAAGCTGACATAAATTCCTGAATACAGGAAACTCAAATTAATGGACTTTGAGCAAGTTCATCACAGGCTGAAAAGATCATTTTGCAGTCACAAAGAAAATTGTTTGTGAGATGTTTATGGGAAATAAGCCCTGCAGCAAGTGTACAGTCAACTCTCAAAATTTGATTCTGTATATACTTCAATAACCATCAAAGCTTGAAACAGGTTCAAAAACAGGATGAACACTCCAAGTGACATTAGACAGCTGGGCCAGTGGTGCAATGGATAATGCATCTCACTACGTTTCAGAAGATTGTAGGTTCGACTCCTACCTGGCTCGTTTAAGTTGCCGTGATCGTATAGTGGTTAGTACTCTGCGTTGTGGCAGCAGCAACCCGTGATCGTATAGTGGTTAGTACTCTGCGTTGTGGCAGCAGCAACCCCAGTTTGAATCCAGGTCAAGTCATTTTCATGTTATTTCTCACACATCCATTTCTTTACAATATTGAAGGTAAGGACAATTGAAGAAACTAAGCAGATTCTTTGAATGTGCTTGCACAATTTGTCTTTACTGCTTTTTGTAAAGCTATCTATCCATACTTTGAATCATTTCTTGATCATTTCTTTGTGAATCATTTTCATGAAATCTGGAAAGCTGACATAAATTCCTGAATACAGGAAACGCAAATGAATGGACTCTGAGCAAGTTCATTATTGGCTGAAAAGATCATTTTGCAGTCACAAAGAAAATTGTTTGTGAGATGTTTATGGGAAATAAGCCCTGCAGCAAGTGTACAGTCAACTCTCAAAATTTGATTTTGCATATACTTCAATAACCATCAAAGCTTGAAACACGTTCAAAAACATGATGAACACTCCAAGAGGCATAAGACAGCTGGGCCAGTGGCGCAATGGATAACGCGTCTGACTGCAGAGAGGAAGATTGTAGGTTCGACTCCTACCTGGCTCATTTAAGTTGCCATGATCGTTTAGTGGTTAGTACTCTGTATTGTGGCCGCAGCAACCTTGGTTCGAATCTGGGTCATGGCATTTTCATTTTTTTTCTCACACATCCATTTCTTTACAATAATCAAGGTAAGGACAATTGAAGAAACTGAGCAGATTCTTTGAATGTGCTTGCACAATTTGTCTTTACTGCTTATTGTAAAGCTATCTTTCCATACTTTGAATCATTTCATGATCATTTCTTTGTGAATCATTTTCTTGAAATCTGGAAAGCTGACATAAATTCCTGAATACAGGAAACTCAAATAAATGGACTCTGAGCAAGTTCATGACAGGCTGAAAAGATCATTTTGCAGTCACAAAGAAAATTGTTTGTGAGATGTTTATGGGAAATAAGCCCTGCAGCAAGTGTACAGTCAACTCTCAAAATTTGATTCTGTATATACTTCAATAACCATCAAAGCTTGAAACAGGTTAAAATACATGATGAACACTCCAAATGGCATGAGACAGCTGGGCCAGTGGCGCAATGGATAACGAGTCTGACTACGGATCGGAAGATTGTAGGTTCGACTCCTACCTGGCTTGTTTAAGTTGCCGTGATCGTATAGTGGTTAGTACTCTGCGTTGTGGCAGCAGCAACCTGTGATCGTATAGTGGTTAGTACTCTGCTTTGTGGCAGCAGTAACCCCAGTTTGAATCCAGGTCAAGTCATTTTCATGTTATTTCTCACACATCCATTTCTTTGCAATATTGAAGGTAAGGACAATTGAAGAAACTAAGCAGATTCTTTGAATGTGCTTGCACAATTTGTCTTTACTGCTTATTGTGAAGCTATCTTTCCATACTTTGAATCATTTCTTTGTGAATCATTTTCTTGAAATCTGGAAAGCTGACATAAATTCCTGAATACAGGAAACTCAAATGAATGGACTCTGAGCAAGTTCATCACAGGCTGAAAAGATCATTTTGCAGTCACAAAGAAAATTGTTTGTGAGATGTTTATGGGAAATAAGCTCTGCAGCAAGTGTACAGTCAACTCTCAAAATTTGATTTTGCATATACTTCAATAACCATCAAAGCTTGAAACACGTTCAAAAACATGATGAACACTCCAAGTGGCATAAGACAGCTGTGCCAGTGGCGCAATGGATAACGCGTCTGACTACGGAGCGGAAGATTGTAGGTTTGACTCCTAGCTGGCTCATTTAAGTTGCCGTGATCGTATAGTGGTTAGTGCTCTGCGTTGTGGCAGCAGCAAACCGTGATCATATAGTGGTTAGTACTCTGCGTTGTGGCTGCAACAACCCCAGTTTGAATCTAGATCAAGTCATTTTCATGTTATTTCTCACACATCCATTTCTTTACAATATTGAAGGTAAGGACAATTGAAGAAACTAAGCAGATTCTTTGAATGTGCTTGCACAATTTGTCTTTACTGCTTTTTGTAAAGCTATCTTTCCATACTTTGAATCATTTCTTGGTCATTTCTTTGTGAATCATTTTCATGAAATCTAGAAAGCTGACATAAATTCCTGAATACAGGAAACTCAAATGAATGGACTCTCAGCAAGTTCATCACAGGCTGAAAAGATCATTTTGCAGTCACAAAGAAAATTGTTTGTGAGATGTTTATGGGAAATAAGCCCTGCAGCAAGTGTACAGTCAACTCTCAAAATTTGATTATGTATATACTTCAATAACCATCAAAGCTTGAAACAGGTTCAAAAACATGATGAACATTCCAAGTGGCATAAGGCGGCTGGGCCAGTGGCGCAATGGATAATGCGTCTGACTACGGATCAGAAGATTGTAGGTTCGACTCCTACCTGGCTCGTTTAAGTTGCCGTGATCGTATAGTGGTTAGTACTCTGCGTTGTGGCCACAGCAACCCCAGTTCGAAGCCTGGTCACGACATTTTTATTTTATTTCTCACACATCCATTTCTTTACAATATTGAAGGTAAGGACAATTGAAGAAACTAAGCAGATTCTTTGAATGTGCTTGCAAAATTTGTCTTTACTGCTTATTTTGAAGCTATCTTTCCATACTTTGAATCATTTCTTGATCATTTCTTTGTGCATCATTTCCTTGAAATCTGAAAAGCTGACATAAATTCCTGAATACAGGAAACTCAAATGAATGGACTCTCAGCAAGTTCATCACAGGCTGAAAAGATCATTTTGCAGTCACAAAGAAAATTGTTTGTGAGATGTTTATGGGAAATAAGCCCTGCAGCAAGTGTACAGTCAACTCTCAAAATTTGATTCTGTATATACTTCAATAACCATCAAAGCTTGAAACAGGTTCAAAAACATGATGAACACTCCAAGTGGCATAAGGCGGCTGGGCCAGTGGCGCAATGGATAACGCGTCTGACTACGGATCAGAAGATTGTAGGTTCGACTCCTACCTGGCTTGTTTAAGTTGCCGTGAATCTATAGTGGTTAGTACTCTGCGTTGTGGCCGCAGCAACCCAAGTTCGAATCTGGGTCACGGCATTTTCATTTTATTTCTCACACATCCATTTCTTTACAATATTGAAGGTAAGGACAATTGAAGAAACTAAGCAGATTCTTTGAATGTGCTTGCACAATTTGTCTTTACTGCTTATTGTGAAGCTATCTTTTCATACTTTGAAACATTTCTTGATCATTTCTTTGTGAATCATTTTCTTGAAATCTGGAAAGCTGACAAAAATTCCTGAATGCAGGAAACTCAAATGAATGGACTTTGAGCAAGTTCATCACAGGCTGAAAAGATCATTTTGCAGTCACAAAGAAAATTGTTTGTGAGATGTTTATGGGAAATAAGCCCTGCAGCAAGTGTACAGTCAACTCTCAAAATTTTATTCTGTATATACTTCAATAACCATCATAGCTTGAAACAGGTTCAAAAACATGACGAACACTCCAAATGGTATAAAACAGCTGGGCCAGTGGCGCAATGGATAACATGTATAACTACAGATCAGAAGATTGTAGGTTCGACTCCCACCTGTCTCGTTTAAGTTGCCATGGTCGTATAGTGGTTAGTACTCTGCATTGTGGCCGCAGCAACCCTGGTTTGTATCCAGATCACGGAATTCTCATTTTATTTCTCACACATCCATTTCTTTACAATATTGAAGTTAAGGACAATTGAAGAAACTAAGCAGATTCTTTGAATGTTCCAAACAGAGAAATATATCAACTGCGCTGAAATGCAAGGGGTGCAGCTACTCAACAGGTTACCACAAACCTATATGCATATATGAAACAAAAAAATATGAATAGCGCTCCCCAATTGGGATATATATCACCAAAGCGTAATGTCCATCAGATTCTTGCAAGGAATAATGATGACAATAATTCGCGTTCTGATATCTTCTCACATAGACGTCCAAGATACCTCAAATGAGATTAGAAAAGACGCCTCTCATAGCGTAAAACAATTTTTTCCATTTATTCTAAAACTTTTAAAATTCATAAGATAACAATCAACAAGTTATCCACCACCATACAGAGTAACTGCGTACCAGAGTGGGCCTATACAAGGCATGTGTTGCACATGAAAGGGTTAATCCCGGGTGTAACTCCTCCACGGTCCAGCTGTTCTGCCCTTCAAGGTTCCACGCTGTATCAGTCTCTGCCTTGATCCACCAACGCGTTTCAACATAAAGTCTTTTTAAAGGTGTCAACTCTCAAAATTTGATTCTGTATATACTTCAATAACCATCAAAGCTTGAAACAGGTTCAAAAACATGATGAACACTCCAAATGGCATAAGACAGCTGGGCCAGTGGTGCAATAGATAACGCGTCTGACTACAGATCAGAAGACTGTAGGTTCGACTCCTACCTGGCTTGTTTAAGTTGCGTGATCGTATAGTGGTTAGTACTCTGCGTTGTGGCTGCAGCTACCCCAGTTCAAATCCGGGTCAAGGCATTTTCATGTTATTTCTCACACATCCATTTCTTTACAGTATTGAAAGTAAGGACAATTGAAGAAACTAAGCAGATTCTTTGAATGTGCTTGCACAATTTGTCTTTACTGATTATTGTGAAGCATTCTTTCCATACTTTGAATCATTTCTTGATCATTTCTTTGTGAATCATTTTCTTGAAATCTGTAAAGCTGACATAAATTCCTGAATACAGGAAACTCAAATGAATGGACTTTGAGCAAGTTCATCACAGGCTGAAAAGATCATTTTGCAGTTACAAAGAAAATTGTTTGTGAGATGTTTATGGGAAATAAGCCCTGCAGCAAGTGTACAGTCAACTCTCAAAATTTGATTCTGTATATACTTCAATAACCATCAAAGCTTGAAACAGGTTCAAAAACATGATGAACACTCCAAGTGGCATAAGGCGGCTGGGCCAGTGGCGCAATGGATAATGCGTCTAACTACAGATCAGAAGATTGTAGGTTCGACTCCTACCTGGCTTCTTTAAGTTGCCGTGAATCTATAGTGGTTAGTACTCTGCGTTGTGGCCGCAGCAACCCCGGTTCGAATCTGGGTCACGGCATTTTCATGTTATTTCTCACACATCCATTTCTTTACAATATTGAAGGTAAGGATAATTGAAGAAACTAAGCATATTCTTTGAACGTGCTTGCACAATTTGTCTTTACTGCTTATTGTGAAGCTATCTTTCCACACTTTGAATCATTTCTTGATCATTTCTTTGTGCATCATTTCCTTGAAATCTGGAAAGCTGACATAAATTCCTGAATACAGGAAACTCAAATGAATGGACTTTGAGCAAGTTCATCACAGGCTGAAAAGATCATTTTGCAGTCACAAAGAAAATTGTTTGTGAGATGTTTATGGGAAATAAGCCCTGCAGCAAGTGTACAGTCAACTCTCAAAATTTGATTCTGTATATACTTCAATAACCATCAAAGCTTGAAACAGGTTCAAAAACATGATGAACACTCCAAATGGCATAAGACAGCTGGGCTAGTGGTGCAATGATAATGCGTCTGACTACAGATCAGAAGATTGTAGGTTCGACTCCTACCTGGCTCGTTTAAGTTGCCGTGATCGTGTAGTGGTTAGTACTCTGCGTTGTGGCCGCAGCAACCCCAGTTCGAAGCCTGCTCACAACATTTTAATTTTATTTCTCACACATCCATTTCTTTACAATATTGAAGGTAAGGACAATTGAAGAAACTAAGCAGATTCTTTGAATGTGCTTGCACAATTTGTCTTTACTGCTTATTGTGAAGCTATCTTTCTATACTTTGAATCATTTCTTGATCATTTCTTTGTGAATCATTTTCTTGAAATCTGTAAAGCTGACATAAATTCCTGAATACAGGTAACTCAAATGAATGGACTTTGAGCAAGTTCATCACAGGCTGAAAAGATCATTTTGCAGTCACAAAGAAAATTGTTTGTGAGATGTTTATGGGAAATAAGCCCTGCAGCAAGTGTACAGTCAACTCTCAAAATTTTATTCTGTATATACTTCAATAACCATCATAGCTTGAAACAGGTTCAAAAACATGATGAACACTCCAAATGGTATAAAACAGCTGGGCCAGTGGCGCAATGGATAACATGTATGACTACACATCAGAAGATTGTAGGTTCGACTCCCACATGTCTCGTTTAAGTTGCCGTGGTCGTATAGTGGTTAGTACTCTGCATTGTGGCCGCAGCAACCCTGGTTTGTATCCGGATCACGGAATTTTCATTTTATTTCTCACACATCCATTTCTTTACAATATTGAAGGTAAGGACAATTGAAGAAACTAAGCAGATTCTTTGAATGTGCTTGCACAATTTGTCTTTACTGCTTACTGTGAAGCTATCTTTCCATACTTTGAATAATTTCTTGATCATTTCTTTGTGAATCATTTTCTTGAAATCTGTAAAGCTGACATAAATTCCTGAATACAGGAAACTCAAATGAATGGACTCTGAGCAAGTTCATCACAAGCTGAAAAGATCATTTTGCAGTCACAAAGAAAATTGTTTGTGAGATGTTTATGGGAAATAAGCCCTGCAGCAAGTGTACAGTCAACTCTCAAAATTTGATTCTGTATATACTTCAATAACCATCAAAGCTTGAAACAGGTTCAAAAACATGATGAACACTCCAAATGGCATAAGACAGCTGGGCCAGTGGTGCAATAGATAACGTGTCTGACTACGGATCAGAAGACTGTAGGTTCGACTCCTACCTGGCTTGTTTAAGTTGCCGTGATCGTATAGTGGTTAGTACTCTGCGTTGTAGCTGCAGCTACCCCAGTTCAAATCCGGGTCAAGGCATTTTCATGTTATTTCTCACACATCCATTTCTTTACAGTATTGAAAGTAAGGACAATTAAAGAAACTAAGCAGATTCTTTGAACGTGCTTGCACAATTTGTCTTTACTGCTTATTGTGAAGCATTCTTTCCATACTTTGAATCATTTCTTGATCATTTCTTTGTGAATCATTTTCTTGAAATCTGGAAAGCTGACATAAATTCCTGAATACAGGAAACTCAAATGAACGGACTCTGAGCAAGTTCATCACAGGCTTAAAAGATAATTTTGCAGTTACAAAGAAAATTGTTTGTGAGATGTTTATGGGAAATAAGCCCTGCAGCAAGTGTACAGTCAACTCTCAAAATTTGATTCTGTATATACTTCAATAACCATCAAAGCTTGAAACAGGTTCAAAAACATGATGAACACTCCAAGTGACATAAGACAGCTGGGCCAGTGGCGCAATGGATAACGCGTCTGACTACGGATCGGAAGATTGTAGGTTCGACTCCTACCTGGCTTGTTTAAGTTGCCGTGATCGTATAGTGGTTAGTACTCTGCGTTGTGGCAGCAGCAACCCGTGATCGTATAGTGGTTAGTACTCTGCGTTGTGGCAGCAGCAACCCCAGTTTGAATCCAGGTCAAGTCATTTTCATGTTATTTCTCACACATCCATTTCTACACAATATTGAAGGTAAGGACAATTGAAGAAACTAAGCAGATTCTTTGAATGTGCTTGCACAATTTGTCTTTACTGCTTTTTGTAAAGCTATCTTTCCATACTTTGAATCATTTCTTGATCATTTCTTTGTGAATCATTTTCATGAAATCTGGAAAGCTGACATAAATTCCTGAATACAGGAAACGCAAATGAATGGACTCTGAGCAAGTTCATTATTGGCTGAAAAGATCATTTTGCAGTCACAAAGAAAATTGTTTGTGAGATGTTTATGGGAAATAAGCCCTGCAGCAAGTGTACAGTCAACTCTCAAAATTTGATTCTGTATATACTTCAATAACCATCAAAGCTTGAAACAGGTTCAAAAACATGATGAACACTCCAAGTTGCATAAGGCAGCTGGGCCAGTGGCGCAATGGATAACGCGTCTGACTACGGATCAGAAGATTGTAGATTCGACTCCTACCTGGCTTCTTTAAGTTGCCGTGAATCTATAGTGGTTAGTCCCGTGCGTTGTGGCCGCAGCAACCCCAGTTCGAATCTGGGTCATGGCATTTTCATGTTATTTCTCACACATCCATTTCTTTACAATATTGAAGGTAAGGACAATTGAAGAAACTAAGCAGATTCTTTGAATGTGCTTGCACAATTTGTCTTTACTGCTTATTGTGAAGCTATCTTTCCACACTTTGAATCATTTCTTGATCATTTCTTTGTGAATCATTTTCTTGAAATCTGGAAAGCTGACATAAATTCCTGAATACAGGAAACTCAAATTAATGGACTTTGAGCAAGTTCATCACAGGCTGAAAAGATCATTTTGCAGTCACAAAGAAAATTGTTTGTGAGATGTTTATGGGAAATAAGCCCTGCAGCAAGTGTACAGTCAACTCTCAAAATTTGATTCTGTATATACTTCAATAACCATCAAAGCTTGAAACAGGTTCAAAAACAGGATGAACACTCCAAGTGACATTAGACAGCTGGGCCAGTGGTGCAATGGATAATGCATCTCACTACGTTTCAGAAGATTGTAGGTTCGACTCCTACCTGGCTCGTTTAAGTTGCCGTGATCGTATAGTGGTTAGTACTCTGCGTTGTGGCAGCAGCAACCCGTGATCGTATAGTGGTTAGTACTCTGCGTTGTGGCAGCAGCAACCCCAGTTTGAATCCAGGTCAAGTCATTTTCATGTTATTTCTCACACATCCATTTCTTTACAATATTGAAGGTAAGGACAATTGAAGAAACTAAGCAGATTCTTTGAATGTGCTTGCACAATTTGTCTTTACTGCTTTTTGTAAAGCTATCTATCCATACTTTGAATCATTTCTTGATCATTTCTTTGTGAATCATTTTCATGAAATCTGGAAAGCTGACATAAATTCCTGAATACAGGAAACGCAAATGAATGGACTCTGAGCAAGTTCATTATTGGCTGAAAAGATCATTTTGCAGTCACAAAGAAAATTGTTTGTGAGATGTTTATGGGAAATAAGCCCTGCAGCAAGTGTACAGTCAACTCTCAAAATTTGATTTTGCATATACTTCAATAACCATCAAAGCTTGAAACACGTTCAAAAACATGATGAACACTCCAAGAGGCATAAGACAGCTGGGCCAGTGGCGCAATGGATAACGCGTCTGACTGCAGAGAGGAAGATTGTAGGTTCGACTCCTACCTGGCTCATTTAAGTTGCCATGATCGTTTAGTGGTTAGTACTCTGTATTGTGGCCGCAGCAACCTTGGTTCGAATCTGGGTCATGGCATTTTCATTTTTTTTCTCACACATCCATTTCTTTACAATAATCAAGGTAAGGACAATTGAAGAAATTGAGCAGATTCTTTGAATGTGCTTGCACAATTTGTCTTTACTGCTTATTGTAAAGCTATCTTTCCATACTTTGAATCATTTCATGATCATTTCTTTGTGAATCATTTTCTTGAAATCTGGAAAGCTGACATAAATTCCTGAATACAGGAAACTCAAAT
The DNA here is from genome assembly GCF_028390025.1 of Pseudophryne corroboree. Taxonomy (NCBI): domain Eukaryota; kingdom Metazoa; phylum Chordata; class Amphibia; order Anura; family Myobatrachidae; genus Pseudophryne; species Pseudophryne corroboree. Next base: position 97,479,717 of record NC_086449.1, read on the forward strand.
AAATGGACTCTGAGCAAGTTCATGACAGGCTGAAAAGATCATTTTGCAGTCACAAAGAAAATTGTTTGTGAGATGTTTATGGGAAATAAGCCCTGCAGCAAGTGTACAGTCAACTCTCAAAATTTGATTCTGTATATACTTCAATAACCATCAAAGCTTGAAACAGGTTAAAATACATGATGAACACTCCAAATGGCATGAGACAGCTGGGCCAGTGGCGCAATGGATAACGAGTCTGGCTACGGATCGGAAGATTGTAGGTTCGACTCCTACCTGGCTTGTTTAAGTTGCCGTGATCGTATAGTGGTTAGTACTCTGCGTTGTGGCAGCAGCAACCTGTGATCGTATAGTGGTTAGTACTCTGCTTTGTGGCAGCAGTAACCCCAGTTTGAATCCAGGTCAAGTCATTTTCATGTTATTTCTCACACATCCATTTCTTTGCAATATTGAAGGTAAGGACAATTGAAGAAACTAAGCAGATTCTTTGAATGTGCTTGCACAATTTGTCTTTACTGCTTATTGTGAAGCTATCTTTCCATACTTTGAATCATTTCTTTGTGAATCATTTTCTTGAAATCTGGAAAGCTGACATAAATTCCTGAATACAGGAAACTCAAATGAATGGACTCTGAGCAAGTTCATCACAGGCTGAAAAGATCATTTTGCAGTCACAAAGAAAATTGTTTGTGAGATGTTTATGGGAAATAAGCTCTGCAGCAAGTGTACAGTCAACTCTCAAAATTTGATTTTGCATATACTTCAATAACCATCAAAGCTTGAAACACGTTCAAAAACATGATGAACACTCCAAGTGGCATAAGACAGCTGTGCCAGTGGCGCAATGGATAACGCGTCTGACTACGGAGCGGAAGATTGTAGGTTTGACTCCTAGGTGGCTCATTTAAGTTGCCGTGATCGTATAGTGGTTAGTGCTCTGCGTTGTGGCAGCAGCAAACCGTGATCATATAGTGGTTAGTACTCTGCGTTGTGGCTGCAACAACCCCAGTTTGAATCTAGATTAAGTCATTTTCATGTTATTTCTCACACATCCATTTCTTTACAATATTGAAGGTAAGGACAATTGAAGAAACTAAGCAGATTCTTTGAATGTGCTTGCACAATTTGTCTTTACTGCTTTTTGTAAAGCTATCTTTCCATACTTTGAATCATTTCTTGGTCATTTCTTTGTGAATCATTTTCATGAAATCTAGAAAGCTGACATAAATTCCTGAATACAGGAAACTCAAATGAATGGACTCTCAGCAAGTTCATCACAGGCTGAAAAGATCATTTTGCAGTCACAAAGAAAATTGTTTGTGAGATGTTTATGGGAAATAAGCCCTGCAGCAAGTGTACAGTCAACTCTCAAAATTTGATTATGTATATACTTCAATAACCATCAAAGCTTGAAACAGGTTCAAAAACATGATGAACATTCCAAGTGCCATAAGGCGGCTGGGCCAGTGGCGCAATGGATAATGCGTCTGACTACGGATCAGAAGATTGTAGGTTCGACTCCTACCTGGCTCGTTTAAGTTGCCGTGATCGTATAGTGGTTAGTACTCTGCGTTGTGGCCACAGCAACCCCAGTTCGAAGCCTGGTCACGACATTTTTATTTTATTTCTCACACATCCATTTCTTTACAATATTGAAGGTAAGGACAATTGAAGAAACTAAGCAGATTCTTTGAATGTGCTTGCAAAATTTGTCTTTACTGCTTATTTTGAAGCTATCTTTCCATACTTTGAATCATTTCTTGATCATTTCTTTGTGCATCATTTCCTTGAAATCTGAAAAGCTGACATAAATTCCTGAATACAGGAAACTCAAATGAATGAACTCTGAGCAAGTTCATCACAGGCTGAAAAGATCATTTTGCAGTCCCAAAGAAAATTGTTTGTGAGATGTTTATGGGAAATAAGCCCTGCAGCAAGTGTACAGTCAACTCTCAAAATTTGATTCTGTATATACTTCAATAACCATCAAAGCTTGAAACAGGTTCAAAAACATGATGAACACTCCAAGTGGCATAAGGCGGCTGGGCCAGTGGCGCAATGGATAACGCGTCTGACTACGGATCAGAAGATTGTAGGTTCGACTCCTACCTGGCTTGTTTAAGTTGCCGTGAATCTATAGTGGTTAGTACTCTGCGTTGTGGCCGCAGCAACCCAAGTTCGAATCTGGGTCACGGCATTTTCATTTTATTTCTCACACATCCATTTCTTTACAATATTGAAGGTAAGGACAATTGAAGAAACTAAGCAGATTCTTTGAATGTGCTTGCACAATTTGTCTTTACTGCTTATTGTGAAGCTATCTTTTCATACTTTGAAACATTTCTTGATCATTTCTTTGTGAATCATTTTCTTGAAATCTGGAAAGCTGACAAAAATTCCTGAATACAGGAAACTCAAATGAATGGACTTTGAGCAAGTTCATCACAGGCTGAAAAGATCATTTTGCAGTCACAAAGAAAATTGTTTGTGAGATGTTTATGGGAAATAAGCCCTGCAGCAAGTGTACAGTCAACTCTCAAAATTTTATTCTGTATATACTTCAATAACCATCATAGCTTGAAACAGGTTCAAAAACATGACGAACACTCCAAATGGGATAAAACAGCTGGGCCAGTGGCGCAATGGATAACATGTATAACTACAGATCAGAAGATTGTAGGTTCGACTCCCACCTGTCTCGTTTAAGTTGCCATGGTCGTATAGTGGTTAGTACTCTGCATTGTGGCCGCAGCAACCCTGGTTTGTATCCAGATCACGGAATTCTCATTTTATTTCTCACACATCCATTTCTTTACAATATTGAAGTTAAGGACAATTGAAGAAACTAAGCAGATTCTTTGAATGTTCCAAACAGAGAAATATATCAACTGCGCTGAAATGCAAGGGGTGCAGCTACTCAACAGGTTACCACAAACCTATATGCATATATGAAACAAAAAAATATGAATAGCGCTCCCCAATTGGGATATATATCACCAAAGCGTAATGTCCATCAGATTCTTGCAAGGAATAATGATGACAATAATTCGCGTTCTGATATCTTCTCACATAGACGTCCAAGATACCTCAAATGAGATTAGAAAAGACGCCTCTCATAGCGTAAAACAATTTTTTCCATTTATTCTAAAACTTTTAAAATTCATAAGATAACAATCAACAAGTTATCCACCACCATACAGAGTAACTGCGTACCAGAGTGGGCCTATACAAGGCATGTGTTGCACATGAAAGGGTTAATCCCGGGTGTAACTCCTCCACGGTCCAGCTGTTCTGCCCTTCAAGGTTCCACGCTGTATCAGTCTCTGCCTTGATCCACCAACGCGTTTCAACATAAAGTCTTTTTAAAGGTGTCAACTCTCAAAATTTGATTCTGTATATACTTCAATAACCATCAAAGCTTGAAACAGGTTCAAAAACATGATGAACACTCCAAATGGCATAAGACAGCTGGGCCAGTGGTGCAATAGATAACGCGTCTGACTACAGATCAGAAGACTGTAGGTTCGACTCCTACCTGGCTTGTTTAAGTTGCGTGATCGTATAGTGGTTAGTACTCTGCGTTGTGGCTGCAGCTACCCCAGTTCAAATCCGGGTCAAGGCATTTTCATGTTATTTCTCACACATCCATTTCTTTACAGTATTGAAAGTAAGGACAATTGAAGAAACTAAGCAGATTCTTTGAATGTGCTTGCACAATTTGTCTTTACTGATTATTGTGAAGCATTCTTTCCATACTTTGAATCATTTCTTGATCATTTCTTTGTGAATCATTTTCTTGAAATCTGTAAAGCTGACATAAATTCCTGAATACAGGAAACTCAAATGAATGGACTTTGAGCAAGTTCATCACAGGCTGAAAAGATCATTTTGCAGTTACAAAGAAAATTGTTTGTGAGATGTTTATGGGAAATAAGCCCTGCAGCAAGTGTACAGTCAACTCTCAAAATTTGATTCTGTATATACTTCAATAACCATCAAAGCTTGAAACAGGTTCAAAAACATGATGAACACTCCAAGTGGCATAAGGCGGCTGGGCCAGTGGCGCAATGGATAATGCGTCTAACTACAGATCAGAAGATTGTAGGTTCGACTCCTACCTGGCTTCTTTAAGTTGCCGTGAATCTATAGTGGTTAGTACTCTGCGTTGTGGCCGCAGCAACCCCGGTTCGAATCTGGGTCACGGCATTTTCATGTTATTTCTCACACATCCATTTCTTTACAATATTGAAGGTAAGGATAATTGAAGAAACTAAGCATATTCTTTGAACGTGCTTGCACAATTTGTCTTTACTGCTTATTGTGAAGCTATCTTTCCACACTTTGAATCATTTCTTGATCATTTCTTTGTGCATCATTTCCTTGAAATCTGGAAAGCTGACATAAATTCCTGAATACAGGAAACTCAAATGAATGGACTTTGAGCAAGTTCATCACAGGCTGAAAAGATCATTTTGCAGTCACAAAGAAAATTGTTTGTGAGATGTTTATGGGAAATAAGCCCTGCAGCAAGTGTACAGTCAACTCTCAAAATTTGATTCTGTATATACTTCAATAACCATCAAAGCTTGAAACAGGTTCAAAAACATGATGAACACTCCAAATGGCATGAGACAGCTGGGCTAGTGGTGCAATGGATAATGCGTCTGACTACAGATCAGAAGATTGTAGGTTCGACTCCTACCTGGCTCGTTTAAGTTGCCGTGATCGTGTAGTGGTTAGTACTCTGCGTTGTGGCCGCAGCAACCCCAGTTCGAAGCCTGCTCACAACATTTTAATTTTATTTCTCACACATCCATTTCTTTACAATATTGAAGGTAAGGACAATTGAAGAAACTAAGCAGATTCTTTGAATGTGCTTGCACAATTTGTCTTTACTGCTTATTGTGAAGCTATCTTTCTATACTTTGAATCATTTCTTGATCATTTCTTTGTGAATCATTTTCTTGAAATCTGTAAAGCTGACATAAATTCCTGAATACAGGTAACTCAAATGAATGGACTTTGAGCAAGTTCATCACAGGCTGAAAAGATCATTTTGCAGTCACAAAGAAAATTGTTTGTGAGATGTTTATGGGAAATAAGCCCTGCAGCAAGTGTACAGTCAACTCTCAAAATTTTATTCTGTATATACTTCAATAACCATCATAGCTTGAAACAGGTTCAAAAACATGATGAACACTCCAAATGGTATAAAACAGCTGGGCCAGTGGCGCAATGGATAACATGTATGACTACACATCAGAAGATTGTAGGTTCGACTCCCACATGTCTCGTTTAAGTTGCCGTGGTCGTATAGTGGTTAGTACTCTGCATTGTGGCCGCAGCAACCCTGGTTTGTATCCGGATCACGGAATTTTCATTTTATTTCTCACACATCCATTTCTTTACAATATTGAAGGTAAGGACAATTGAAGAAACTAAGCAGATTCTTTGAATGTGCTTGCACAATTTGTCTTTACTGCTTACTGTGAAGCTATCTTTCCATACTTTGAATAATTTCTTGATCATTTCTTTGTGAATCATTTTCTTGAAATCTGTAAAGCTGACATAAATTCCTGAATACAGGAAACTCAAATGAATGGACTCTGAGCAAGTTCATCACAAGCTGAAAAGATCATTTTGCAGTCACAAAGAAAATTGTTTGTGAGATGTTTATGGGAAATAAGCCCTGCAGCAAGTGTACAGTCAACTCTCAAAATTTGATTCTGTATATACTTCAATAACCATCAAAGCTTGAAACAGGTTCAAAAACATGATGAACACTCCAAATGGCATAAGACAGCTGGGCTAGTGGTGCAATGGATAATGCGTCTGACTACAGATCAGAAGATTGTAGGTTCGACTCCTACCTGGCTCGTTTAAGTTGCCGTGATCGTGTAGTGGTTAGTACTCTGCGTTGTGGCCGCAGCAACCCCAGTTCGAAGCCTGCTCACAACATTTTAATTTTATTTCTCACACATCCATTTCTTTACAATATTGAAGGTAAGGACAATTGAAGAAACTAAGCAGATTCTTTGAATGTGCTTGCACAATTTGTCTTTACTGCTTATTGTGAAGCTATCTTTCTATACTTTGAATCATTTCTTGATCATTTCTTTGTGAATCATTTTCTTGAAATCTGTAAAGCTGACATAAATTCCTGAATACAGGTAACTCAAATGAATGGACTTTGAGCAAGTTCATCACAGGCTGAAAAGATCATTTTGCAGTCACAAAGAAAATTGTTTGTGAGATGTTTATGGGAAATAAGCCCTGCAGCAAGTGTACAGTCAACTCTCAAAATTTTATTCTGTATATACTTCAATAACCATCATAGCTTGAAACAGGTTCAAAAACATGATGAACACTCCAAATGGTATAAAACAGCTGGGCCAGTGGCGCAATGGATAACATGTATGACTACACATCAGAAGATTGTAGGTTCGACTCCCACATGTCTCGTTTAAGTTGCCGTGGTCGTATAGTGGTTAGTACTCTGCATTGTGGCCGCAGCAACCCTGGTTTGTATCCGGATCACGGAATTTTCATTTTATTTCTCACACATCCATTTCTTTACAATATTGAAGGTAAGGACAATTGAAGAAACTAAGCAGATTCTTTGAATGTGCTTGCACAATTTGTCTTTACTGCTTACTGTGAAGCTATCTTTCCATACTTTGAATAATTTCTTGATCATTTCTTTGTGAATCATTTTCTTGAAATCTGTAAAGCTGACATAAATTCCTGAATACAGGAAACTCAAATGAATGGACTCTGAGCAAGTTCATCACAAGCTGAAAAGATCATTTTGCAGTCACAAAGAAAATTGTTTGTGAGATGTTTATGGGAAATAAGCCCTGCAGCAAGTGTACAGTCAACTCTCAAAATTTGATTCTGTATATACTTCAATAACCATCAAAGCTTGAAACAGGTTCAAAAACATGATGAACACTCCAAATGGCATAAGACAGCTGGGCCAGTGGTGCAATAGATAACGTGTCTGACTACGGATCAGAAGACTGTAGGTTCGACTCCTACCTGGCTTGTTTAAGTTGCCGTGATCGTATAGTGGTTAGTACTCTGCGTTGTAGCTGCAGCTACCCCAGTTCAAATCCGGGTCAAGGCATTTTCATGTTATTTCTCACACATCCATTTCTTTACAGTATTGAAAGTAAGGACAATTAAAGAAACTAAGCAGATTCTTTGAACGTGCTTGCACAATTTGTCTTTACTGCTTATTGTGAAGCATTCTTTCCATACTTTGAATCATTTCTTGATCATTTCTTTGTGAATCATTTTCTTGAAATCTGGAAAGCTGACATAAATTCCTGAATACAGGAAACTCAAATGAACGGACTCTGAGCAAGTTCATCACAGGCTTAAAAGATAATTTTGCAGTTACAAAGAAAATTGTTTGTGAGATGTTTATGGGAAATAAGCCCTGCAGCAAGTGTACAGTCAACTCTCAAAATTTGATTCTGTATATACTTCAATAACCATCAAAGCTTGAAACAGGTTCAAAAACATGATGAACACTCCAAGTGACATAAGACAGCTGGGCCAGTGGTGCAATGGATAATGCATCTCACTACGTATCAGAAGATTGTAGGTTCAACTCCTATCTGGATCGTTTAAGTTGCCATGATTGTACAGTGGTTAGTACTCTGCGTTGTGGCCGCAGCAACCCCAGTTCGAAGCCTGGTCACAACATTTTCATTTTATTTCTCACACATCCATTTCTTTACAATATTGAAGGTAAGGACAATTGAAGAAACTAAGTAGATTCTTTGAATGTGCTTGCAAAATTTGTCTTTACTGCTTATTTTGAAGCTATCTTTCCATACTTTGAATCATTTCTTGATCATTTCTTTGTGCATCATTTCCTTGAAATCTGGAAGGCTGACATAAATTCCTGAATACAGGAAACTCAAATGAATGGACTCTGAGCAAGTTCATCACAGGCTGAAAAGATCATTTTGCAGTCACAAAGAAAATTGTTTGTGAGATGTTTATGGGAAATAAGCCCTGCAGCAAGTGTACAGTCAACTCTCAAAATTTGATTCTGTATATACTTCAATAACCATCAAAGCTTGAAACAGGTTCAAAAACATGATGAACACTCCAAGTGGCATAAGGCGGCTGGGCTAGTGGCGCAATGGATAACGCGTCTGACTATGGATCAGAAGATTGTAGGTTCAACACCTACCTGGCTTGTCTAAGTTGCCGTGAATCTATAGTGGTTAGTACTCTGCGTTGTGGCCGAAGCAGCCCTGGTTCGAATCTGGGTAATGGCGTTTTCATGTTATTTCTCACACATCCATTTCTTTACAATATTGAAGGTAAGGAAAATTGAAGAAACTAAGCAGATTCTTTGAATGTGCTTGCACAATTTGTCTTTACTGCTTATTGTGAATCTATATTTCCATACTTTGAATCATTTCTTGATCATTTCTTTGTGAATCATTTTCTTGAAATCTGGAAAGCTGACATAAATTCCTGAATACAGGAAACTCAAATGAACGGACTCTGAGCAAATTCATCACAGGCTTAAAAGATAATTTTGCAGTTACAAAGAAAATTGTTTGTGAGATGTTTATGGGAAATAAGCCCTGCGGCAAGTGTACAGTCAACTCTCAAAATTTGATTCTGTATATACTTCAATAACCATCAAAGCTTGAAACAGGTTCAAAAACATGATGAACACTCCAAGTGACATAAGACAGCTGGGCCAGTGGTGCAATGGATAATGCATCTCACTACGTATCAGAAGATTGTAGGTTCAACTCCTACCTGGCTCGTTTAAGTTGCCGTGATCGTATAGTGGTTAGTACTCTGCGTTGTGGCCGCAGCAACCCCAGTTCAAAGCCTGGTCACGACATTTTCATTTTATTTCTCACACATCCATTTCTTTACAATATTGAAGGTAAGGACAATTGAAGAAGCTAAGCAGATTCTTTGAATGTGCTTGCACAATTTGTCTTTACTGCTTATTGTAAAGCTATCTTTCCATACTTCTAATCATTTCTTGATCATTTCTTTGTGAATCATTTTCTTGAAATCTGGAAAGCTGACATAAATTCCTGAATGGAAAGGAAAAAAACTACGCGCTTGGGTGAGAAACACTGCACTGTGATTGTCAGCAGCCTCCTGATATAGGGAATTGCCAATCCCTAACATAAACCACAAACCAACAAATTAACAGGTGGCGCTTGACAATCAAATGAAATTAAAAAAACATTTATTTAAATACAATAAATAAGGTTACAACACACTCCCGGGAGAATAAAATAATATGACAATTCACAATAATAAAAATGTGCACTATGGTAAGGCTTCTTATTCAATTCCTCAGGTAACCAATTATAATTAGTAAACTTAAATGCACACAAATAAATAGCTGCGCCTAGAGGATTTTAGCTATCTATGGTACACTTTTGGTGCAAGTAAATTAAAATATGAAATAAATATATAATTGATTGATTAATGTGATTTCATAACATGAGTCACTCACGCCTTGGTATACCAGAAGGTGCTGTATACGTCACAAATCCATTGCAGTAGATAGTTAGTTGTAAGAATGCATAGGTGAATTACCTCCGCTGGGCAGGAGCCTGTTCTGTCCTTGCTCCCTGGTGGCGTCCCGCTATGCTGTCAGTGACACGCACCAGAGCCTCAGCGGGTAAGATGATGCTGCACCGTGCAGTGTGCCTCAACAAGCTGTGCAGGTAAATTACACTGCCTCCGGTACCTCCGTACTTTGCAGACAGGAGGCTGTTAGGGCTGATTTTCCGGAGTACGCCGGTCTGCGCCGGGCTGCAGGGAAACGGCACCCGTGATTACCACTTCCCCAGATGGCGTGGTTGGCCGTAGCAACTGTGATGGGGAATGTAGTGCAGATGCAGGTGCTCCCGGTGGTGGTGCTGTAGAGGTGGATTGCTCTGCACGGACAATGCTATGGTGCAGCGGCTGATGGGAGTGTGAATCCTTGCAAGTAGAACCTGTGTCCTAACGCGTTTCAACGCCAGCAGGGCGTCTTTTTCTAAAGGCAGGTAAGGCCTTTAGAAAAAGACGCCCTGCTGGCGTTGAAACGCGTTAGGACACAGGTTCTACTTGCAAGGATTCACACTCCCATCAGCCGCTGCACCATAGCATTGTCCGTGCAGAGCAATCCACCTCTACAGCACCACCACCGGGAGCACCTGCATCTGCACTACATTCCCCATCACAGTTGCTACGGCCAACCACGCCATCTGGGGAAGTGGTAATCACGGGTGCCGTTTCCCTGCAGCCCGGCGCAGACCGGCGTACTCCGGAAAATCAGCCCTAACAGCCTCCTGTCTGCAAAGTACGGAGGTACCGGAGGCAGTGTAATTTACCTGCACAGCTTGTTGAGGCACACTGCACGGTGCAGCATCATCTTACCCGCTGAGGCTCTGGTGCGTGTCACTGACAGCATAGCGGGACGCCACCAGGGAGCAAGGACAGAACAGGCTCCTGCCCAGCGGAGGTAATTCACCTATGCATTCTTACAACTAACTATCTACTGCAATGGATTTGTGACGTATACAGCACCTTCTGGTATACCAAGGCGTGAGTGACTCATGTTATGAAATCACATTAATCAATCAATTATATATTTATTTCATATTTTAATTTACTTGCACCAAAAGTGTACCATAGATAGCTAAAATCCTCTAGGCGCAGCTATTTATTTGTGTGCATTTAAGTTTACTAATTATAATTGGTTACCTGAGGAATTGAATAAGAAGCCTTACCATAGTGCACATTTTTATTATTGTGAATTGTCATATTATTTTATTCTCCCGGGAGTGTGTTGTAACCTTATTTATTGTATTTAAATAAATGTTTTTTTAATTTCATTTGATTGTCAAGCGCCACCTGTTAATTTGTTGGTTTATAAATTCCTGAATACAGGAAACTCAAATGAATGGACTCTCAGCAAGTTCATCACATGCTGAAAAGATCATTTTGCAGTCACAAAGAAAATTGTTTGTGAGATGTTATGGGAAATAAGCCCTGCAGCAAGTATACAGTCAACTCTCAAAATTTGATTCTGTATATACTTCAATGACCATCAAAGCTTGAAACAGGTTCAAAAACATGATGAACACTCCAAGTGGCATAAGACAGCTGGGTCAGTGGTGCAATGGATAACGCGTCTGACTACGGATCAGAAGATTGAAGGTTCGACTCCTACCTGGCTCGTTTAAGTTGCCGTGATCGTATAGTGGTTAGTACTCTGCGTTGTGGCCACAGCAACCCCAGTTCGAAGCCTGGTCGCGACATTTTTATTTTATTTCTCACACATCCATTTCTTTACAATATTGAAGGTAAGGACAATTGAAGAAACTAAGCAGATTCTTTGAATGTGCTTGCAAAATTTGTCTTTACTGCTTATTTTGAATCTATCTTTCCATACTTTGAATCATTTCTTGATCATTTCTTTGTGCATCATTTCCTTGAAATCTGAAAAGCTGACATAAATTCCTGAATACAGGAAACTCAAATGAATGGACTCTGAGCAAGTTCATCACAGGCTGAAAAGATCATTTTGCAGTCCCAAAGAAAATTGTTTGTGAGATGTTTATGGGAAATAAGCCCTGCAGCAAGTGTACAGTCAACTCTCAAAATTTGATTCTGTATATACTTCAATAACCATCAAAGCTTGAAACAGGTTCAAAAACATGATGAACACTCCAAGTGGCATAAGGCGGCTGGGCCAGTGGCGCAATGGATAACGCGTCTGACTACGGATCAGAAGATTGTAGGTTCGACTCCTACCTGGCTTGTTTAAGTTGCCGTGAATCTATAGTGGTTAGTACTCTGCGTTGTGGCCGCAGCAACCCAAGTTCGAATCTGGGTCACGGCATTTTCATTTTATTTCTCACACATCCATTTCTTTACAATATTGAAGGTAAGGACAATTGAAGAAACTAAGCAGATTCTTTGAATGTGCTTGCACAATTTGTCTTTACTGCTTTTTGTAAAGCTATCTTTCCATACTTTAAATCATTTCTTGGTCATTTCTTTGTGAATCATTTTCAAGAAATCTAGAAAGCTGACATAAATTCCTGAATACAGGAAACTCAAATGAATGGACTCTCAGCAAGTTCATCACAGGCTGAAAAGATCATTTTGCAGTCACAAAGAAAATTGTTTGTGAGATGTTTATGGGAAATAAGCCCTGCAGCAAGTGTACAGTCAACTCTCAAAATTTGATTATGTATATACTTCAATAACCATCAAAGCTTGAAACAGGTTCAAAAACATGATGAACATTCCAAGTGGCATAAGGCGGCTGGGCCAGTGGCGCAATGGATAATGCGTCTGGCTACAGATCAGAAGATTGTAGGTTCGACTCCTACCTGGCTCGTTTAAGTTGCCGTGATCGTATAGTGGTTAGTACTCTGCGTTGTGGCCACAGCAACCCCAGTTCGAAGCCTGGTCGCGACATTTTTATTTTATTTCTCACACATCCATTTCTTTACAATATTGAAGGTAAGGACAATTGAAGAAACTAAGCAGATTCTTTGAATGTGCTTGCAAAATTTGTCTTTACTGCTTATTTTGAAGCTATCTTTCCATACTTTGAATCATTTCTTGATCATTTCTTTGTGCATCATTTCCTTGAAATCTGAAAAGCTGACATAAATTCCTGAATACAGGAAACTCAAATGAATGGACTCTGAGCAAGTTCATCACAGGCTGAAAAGATCATTTTGCAGTCCCAAAGAAAATTGTTTGTGAGATGTTTATGGGAAATAAGCCCTGCAGCAAGTGTACAGTCAACTCTCAAAATTTGATTCTGTATATACTTCAATAACCATCAAAGCTTGAAACAGGTTCAAAAACATGATGAACACTCCAAGTGGCATAAGACGGCTGGGCCAGTGGCGCAATGGATAACGCGTCTGACTACGGATCAGAAGATTGTAGGTTCGACTCCTACCTGGCTTGTTTAAGTTGCCGTGAATCTATAGTGGTTAGTACTCTGCGTTGTGGCCGCAGCAACCCAAGTTCGAATCTGGGTCACGGCATTTTCATTTTATTTCTCACACATCCATTTCTTTACAATATTGAAGGTAAGGACAATTGAAGAAACTAAGCAGATTCTTTGAATGTGCTTGCACAATTTGTCTTTACTGCTTATTGTGAAGCTATCTTTCCATACTTTGAATCATTTCTTGATCATTTCTTTGTGAATCATTTTCTTGAAATCTGGAAAGCTGACAAAAATTCCTGAATACAGGAAACTCAAATGAATGGACTTTGAGCAAGTTCATCACAGGCTGAAAAGATCATTTTGCAGTCACAAAGAAAATTGTTTGTGAGATGTTTATGGGAAATAAGCCCTGCAGCAAGTGTACAGTCAACTCTCAAAATTTTATTCTGTATATACTTCAATAACCATCATAGCTTGAAACAGGTTCAAAAACATGATGAACACTCCAAATGGTATAAAACAGCTGGGCCAGTGGCGCAATGGATAACATGTATAACTACAGATCAGAAGATTGTATGTTCGACTCCCACCTGTCTCGTTTAAGTTGCCATGGTCGTATAGTGGTTAGTACACTGCATTGTGGCCGCAGCAACCCTGGTTTGTATCCAGATCACAGAATTCTCATTTTATTTCTCACACATCCATTTCTTTACAATATTGAAGTTAAGGACAATTGAAGAAACTAAGCAGATTCTTTGAATGTGCTTGCACAATTTGTCTTTACTGCTTATTGTGAAGCTATCTTTCCATACTTTGAATCATTTCTTGATCATTTCTTTGTGAATCATTTTCTTGAAATCTGTAAAGCTAACATAAATTCCTGAATACAGGAAACTCAAATGAATGGACTTTGAGCAAGTTCATCACAGGCTGAAAAGATCATTTTGCAGTCACAAAGAAAATTGTTTGTGAGATGTTTATGGGAAATAAGCCCTGCAGCAAGTGTACAGTCAACTCTCAAAATTTGATTCTGTATATACTTCAATAACCATCAAAGCTTGAAACAGGTTCAAAAACATGATGAACACTCCAAGTGGCATAAGGCGGCTGGGCCAGTGGCGCAATGGATAATGCGTCTAACTACGGATTAGAAGATTGTAGGTTTGACTCCTACCTGGCTTCTTTAAGTTGCCGTGAATCTATAGTGGTTAGTACACTGCGTTGTGGCCGCAGCAACCCCGGTTCGAATCTGGGTCATGGCATTTTCATGTTATTTCTCACACATCCATTTCTTTACAATATTGAAGGTAAGGACAATTGAAGAAACTGAGCAGATTCTTTGAACGTGCTTGCACAATTTGTCTTTACTGCTTATTGTGAAGCTATCTTTCCACACTTTGAATCATTTCTTGATCATTTCTTTGTGAATCATTTTCTTGAAATCTGGAAAGCTGACATAAATTCCTGAATACAGGAAACTCAAATGAATGGACTTTGAGCAAGTTCATCACAGGCTGAAAAGATCATTTTGCAGTCACAAAGAAAATTGTTTGTGAGATGTTTATGGGAAATAAGCCCTGCAGCAAGTGTACAGTCAACTCTCAAAATTTGATTCTGTATATACTTCAATAACCATCATAGCTTGAAACAGGTTCAAAAACATGATGAACACTCCAAATTGTATAAAACAGCTGGGCCAGTGGCGCAATGGATAACATGTATAACTACAGATCAGAAGATTGTAGGTTCGACTCCCACCTGTCTCGTTTAAGTTGCCATGGTCGTATAGTGGTTAGTACACTGCATTGTGGCCGCAGCAACCCTGGTTTGTATCCAGATCACGGAATTTCTCATTTTATTTCTCACACATCCATTTCTTTACAATATTGAAGTTAAGGACAATTGAAGAAACTAAGCAGATTCTTTGAATGTGCTTGCACAATTTGTCTTTACTGCTTATTGTGAAGCTATCTTTCCACACTTTGAATCATTTCTTGATCATTTCTTTGTGAATCATTTTCTTGAAATCTGTAAAGCTAACATAAATTCCTGAATACAGGAAACTCAAATGAATGGACTTTGAGCAAGTTCATCACAGGCTGAAAAGATCATTTTGCAGTCACAAAGAAAATTGTTTGTGAGATGTTTATGGGAAATAAGCCCTGCAGCAAGTGTACAGTCAACTCTCAAAATTTGATTCTGTATATACTTCAATAACCATCAAAGTTAGAAACAGGTTCAAAAACATGATGAACACTCCAAGTGGCATAAGGCGGCTGGGCCAGTGGCGCAATGGATAATGCGTCTAACTACGGATCAGAAGATTGTAGGTTTGACTCCTACCTGGCTTCTTTAAGTTGCCGTGAATCTATAGTGGTTAGTACACTGCGTTGTGGCCGCAGCAACCCCGGTTCGAATCTGGGTTATGGCATTTTCATGTTATTTCTCACACATCCATTTCTTTACAATATTGAAGGTAAGGACAATTGAAGAAACTGAGCAGATTCTTTGAACGTGCTTGCACAATTTGTCTTTACTGCTTATTGTGAAGCTATCTTTCCACACTTTGAATCATTTCTTGATCATTTCTTTGTGAATCATTTTCTTGAAATCTGGAAAGCTGACATAAATTCCTGAATACAGGAAACTCAAATGAATGGACTTTGAGCATGTTCATCACAGGCTGAAAAGATCATTTTGCAGTCACAAAGAAAATTGTTTGTGAGATGTTTATGGGAAATAAGCCCTGCAGCAAGTGTACAGTCAACTCTCAAAATTTGATTCTGTATATACTTCAATAACCATCATAGCTTGAAACAGGTTCAAAAACATGATGAACACTCCAAATTGTATAAAACAGCTGGGCCAGTGGCGCAATGGATAACATGTATGACTACAGATCAGAAGATTGTAGGTTCGACTCCCACCTGTCTCGTTTAAGTTGCCGTGGTCGTATAGTGGTTAGTACTCTGCATTGTGGCCACAGCAACCCTGGTTTGTATCCAGATCATGGATTTTTCATTTTATTTCTCACACATCCATTTCTTTACAATATTGAAAGTAAGAACAATTGAAGAAACTAAGCAGATTCTTTGAATGTGCTTGCACAATTTGTCTTTACTGCTTATTGTGAAGCATTCTTTCCATACTTTGAATAATTTCTTGATCATTTCTTTGTGAATCATTTTCTTGAAATCTGGAAAGCTGACATAAATTCCTGAATACAGGAAACTCAAATGAATGGACTTTGAGCAAGTTCATCACAGGCTGAAAAGATCATTTTGCAGTCACAAAGAAAATTGTTTGTGAGATGTTTATGGGAAATAAGCCCTGCAGCAAGTGTACAGTCAACTCTCAAAATTTGATTCTGTATATACTTCAATAACCATCAAAGCTTGAAACAGGTTCAAAAACATGATGAACACTCCAAGTGGCATAAGGCGGCTGGGCCAGTGGCGCAATGGATAACGCGTCTGACTACGGATCAGAATATTGTAGGTTCGACTACTACCTGGCTTGTTTAAGTTGCCGTGAATCTGTAGTGGTTAGTACTCTGCGTTGCGTCCGCAGCAGCCCCGGTTCGAATCTGGGTCATGGCATTTTCATTTTATTTCTCACACATCCATTTCTTTACAATATTGAAGGTAAGGAAAATTGAAGAAACTAAGCAGATTCTTTGAATGTGCTTGCACAATTTGTCTTTACTGCTTTTTGTAAAGCTATCTTTCAATACTTTAAATCATTTCTTGATCATTTCTTTGTGAATCATTTTCATGAAATCTGGAAAGCTGACATAAATTCCTGAATACAGGAAACGCAAATGAATGGACTCTGAGCAAGTTCATTATTGGCTGAAAAGATCATTTTGCAGTCACAAAGAAAATTGTTTGTGAGATGTTTATGGGAAATAAGCCCTGCAGCAAGTGTACAGTCAACTCTCAAAATTTGATTTTGCATATACTTCAATAACCATCAAAGCTTGAAACACGTTCAAAAACATGATGAACACTCCAAGTAGCATAAGACAGCTGGGCCAGTGGTGCAATGTATAACGCGTCTGACTACAGAGCGGAAGATTGTAGGTTCGACTCCTAGCTGGCTCGTTTAAGTTGCCGTGATCGTATAGTGGTTAGTACTCTGTATTGTGGCCGCAGCAACCTTGGTTCGAATCTGGGTCATTGCATTTTCATTTTTTTTCTCACACATCCATTTCTTTACAATAATGAAGGTAAGGACAATTGAAGAAACTGAGCAGATTCTTTGAATGTGCTTGCAAAATTTGTCTTTACTGCTTATTGTAAAGCTATCTTTCCATACTTTGAATCATTTCTTGATCATTTCTTTGTGAATCATTTTCTTGAAATCTGGAAAGCTGACATAAATTCCTGAATACAGGAAACTCAAATAAATGGACTCTGAGCAAGTTCATGACAGGCTGAAAAGATCATTTTGCAGTCACAAAGAAAATTGTTTGTGAGATGTTTATGGGAAATAAGCCCTGCAGCAAGTGTACAGTCAACTCTCAAAATTTGATTCTGTATATACTTCAATAACCATCAAAGCTTGAAACAGGTTAAAAAACATGATGAACACTCCAAATGGCATGAGACAGCTGGGCCAGTGGCGCAATGGATAACACGTCTGACTACGGATCGGAAAATTGTAGGTTCGACTCCTACCTGGCTTGTTTAAGTTGCCGTGATCGTATAGTGGTTAGTACTCTGCGTTGTTGTAGCAGCAACCCGTGATTGTATAGTGGTTAGTACTCTGCGTTGTGGCAGCAGCAACCCCAGTTTGAATCCAGGTCAAGTCATTTTCATGTTATTTCTCACACATCCTTTTCTTCACAATATTGAAGGTAAGGACAATTGAAGAAACTAAGCAGATTCTTTGAATGTGCTTGCACAATTTGTCTTTACTGCTTTTTGTAAAGCTATCTTTCCATACTTTGAATCATTTCTTGATCATTTCTTTGTGAATCATTTTCATGAAATCTGGAAAGCTGACATAAATTCCTGAATACAGGAAACGCAAATGAATGGACTCTGAGCAAGTTCATTATTGGCTGAAAAGATCATTTTGCAGTCACAAAGAAAATTGTTTGTGAGATGTTTATGGGAAATAAGCCCTGCAGCAAGTGTACAGTCAACTCTCAAAATTTGATTTTGCATATACTTCAATAACCATCAAAGCTTGAAACAGGTTCAAAAACATGATGAACACTCCAAGTTGCATAAGGCAGCTGGGCCAGTGGCGCAATGGATAACGCGTCTGACTACGGATCAGAAGATTGTAGATTCGACTCCTACCTGGCTTCTTTAAGTTGCCGTGAATCTATAGTGGTTAGTCCTCTGCGTTGTGGCCGCAGCAACCCCAGTTCGAATCTGGGTCATGGCATTTTCATGTTATTTCTCACACATCCATTTCTTTACAATATTGAAGGTAAGGACAATTGAAGAAACTAAGCAGATTCTTTGAATGTGCTTGCACAATTTGTCTTTACTGCTTATTGTGAAGCTATCTTTCCACACTTTGAATCATTTCTTGATCATTTCTTTGTGAATCATTTTCTTGAAATCTGGAAAGCTGACATAAATTCCTGAATACAGGAAACTCAAATTAATGGACTTTGAGCAAGTTCATCACAGGCTGAAAAGATCATTTTGCAGTCACAAATAAAATTGTTTGTGAGATGTTTATGGGAAATAAGCCCTGCAGCAAGTGTACAGTCAACTCTCAAAATTTGATTCTGTATATACTTCAATAACCATCAAAGCTTGAAACAGGTTCAAAAACAGGATGAACACTCCAAGTGACATTAGACAGCTGGGCCAGTGGTGCAATGGATAATGCATCTCACTACGTTTCAGAAGATTGTAGGTTCGACTCCTACCTGGCTCGTTTAAGTTGCCGTGATTGTATAGTGATCAGTACTCTGCGGTGTGGCCGCAGCAACCCCAGTTCGAAGCCTGGTCACAACATTTTCATTTTATTTCTCACACATCCATTTCTTTACAATATTGAAGGTAAGGACAATTGAAGAAACTAAGCAGATTCTTTGAATGTGCTTGCACAATTTGTCTTTACTGCTTATTTTGAAGCTATCTTTCCATACTTTGAATCATTTCTTGATCATTTCTTTGTGATTCATTTTCTTGAATTCTGGAAAGCTGACATAAATTCCTGAATACAGGAAACTCAAATGAATGGACTCTGAGCAAGTTCATCACAGGCTGAAAAGATCTTTTTGCAGTCACAAAGAAAATTGTTTGTGAGATGTTTATGGGAAATAAGCCCTGCAGCAAGTGTACAGTCAACTCTCAAAATTTGATTCTGTATATACTTCAATAACCATCAAAGCTTGAAATAGGTTCAAAAACATGATGAACACTCCAAGTGGCATAAGGCGGCTGGGCCAGTGGCGCAATGGATAACGCGTCTGACTACGGATCAGAAGATTGTAGGTTCGACTCCTTCCTGGTTTGTTTAAGTTGCCGTGAATCTATAGTGGTTAGTACTCTGCGTTGTGGCCGCAGCAACCCCGGTTCGAATCTGGGTCATGGCATTTTCATTTTATTTCTTACACATCCATTTCTTTACAATATTGAAGGTAAGGAAAATTGAAGAAACTAAGCAGATTCTTTGAATGTGCTTGCACAATTTGTCTTTACTGCTTATTGTGAAGCTATCTTTCCATACTTTGAATCATTTCTTGATCATTTCTTTGTGAATCATTTTCTTGAAATCTGGAAAGCTGACATAAATTCCTGAATACAGGAAACTCAAATAAATGGACTCTGAGCAAGTTCATCACAGGCTGAAAAGATCATTTTGCAGTCACAAAGAAAATTGTTTGGGAGATGTTTATGGGAAATAAGCCCTGCAGCAAGTGTACAGTCAACTCTCAAAATTTGATTCTGTATATACTTCAATAACCATCAAAGCTTGAAACAGGTTAAAAAACATGATGAACACTCCAAATGGCTTCAGACAGCTGGGCCAGTGGCGCAATGGATAACGCGTCTGACTACGGATCAGAAGATTGTAGGTTCGACTCCTACCTGGCTTGTTTAAGTTGCCGTGATCGTATAGTGGTTAGTACTCTGCGTTGTGGCAGCAGCAACCCGTGATCGTATAGTGGTTAGTACTCTGCGTTGTGGCAGCAGCAACCCCAGTTTGAATCCAGGTCAAGTCATTTTCATGTTATTTCTCACACATCCATTTCTTTACAATATTGAAGGTAAGGACAATTGAAGAAACTAAGCAGATTCTTTGAATGTGCTTGCACAATTTGTCTTTACTGCTTTTTGTAAAGCTATCTTTCCATACTTCGTATCATTTCTTGATCATTTCTTTGTGAATCATTTTCATGAAATCTGGAAAGCTGACATAAATTCCTGAATACAGGAAACGCAAATGAATGGACTCTGAGCAAGTTCATCACAGGCTGAAAAGATCATTTTGCAGTCACAAAGAAAATTGTTTGTGAGATGTTTATGGGAAATAAGCCCTGCAGCAAGTGTACAGTCAACTCTCAAAATATGATTCTGTATATACTTCAATAACCATCAAAGCTTGAAACAGGTTCAAAAACATGATGAACACTCCAAGTGGCATAAGGCGGCTGGGCCAGTGGCGCAATGGATAACGCGTCTGACTACGGATCAGAATATTGTAGGTTCGACTACTACCTGGCTTGTTTAAGTTGCCGTGAATCTATAGTGGTTAGTACTCTGCGTTGCGGCCGCAGCAGCCCCGGTTCGAATCTGGGTCATGGCATTTTCATTTTATTTCTCACACATCCATTTCATTACAATATTGAAGGTAAGGAAAATTGAAGAAACTAAGCAGATTCTTTGAATGTGCTTGCACAATTTGTCTTTACTGCTTTTTGTAAAGCTATCTTTCAATACTTTAAATCATTTCTTGATCATTTCTTTGTGAATCATTTTCATGAAATCTGGAAAGCTGACATAAATTCCTGAATACAGGAAACGCAAATGAATGGACTCTGAGCAAGTTCATTATTGGCTGAAAAGATCATTTTGCAGTCACAAAGAAAATTGTTTGTGAGATGTTTATGGGAAATAAGCCCTGCAGCAAGTGTATAGTCAACTCTCAAAATTTGATTTTGCGTATACTTCAATAACCATCAAAGCTTGAAACAGGTTCAAAAACATGATGAACACTCCAAGTGACATAAGGCAGCTGGGCCAGTGGCGCAATGGATAACGCGTCTGACTACGGATCAGAAGATTGTAGATTCGACTCCTACCTGGCTTCTTTAAGTTGCCGTGATTGTATAGTGGTTAGTACTCTGCGTTGTGGCAGCAGCAACCCCAGTTTGAATCCAGGTCAAGTCATTTTCATGTTATTTCTCACACATCCATTTCTTTACAATATTGAAGGTAAGGACAATTGAAGAAACTAAGCAGATTCTTTGAATGTGCTTGCACAATTTGTCTTTACTGCTTTTTGTAAAGCTATCTTTCCATACTTTGAATCATTTCTTGATCATTTCTTTGTGAATCATTTTCATGAAATCTGGAAAGCTGACATAAATTCCTGAATACAGGAAACGCAAATGAATGGACTCTGAGCAAGTTCATTATTGGCTGAAAAGATAATTTTGCAGTCACAAAGAAAATTGTTTGTGAGATGTTTATGGGAAATAAGCCCTGCAGCAAGTGTACAGTCAACTCTCAAAATTTGATTTTGCATATACTTCAATAACCATCAAAGCTTGAAACACGTTCAAAAACATGATGAACACTCCAAGTGGCATAAGACAGCTGGGCCAGTGGCGCAATGGATAATGCGTCTGACTACGGAGAGGAAGATTGTAGGTTCGACTCCTACCTGGCTCATTTAAGTTGCCATGATCGTATAGTGGTTAGTATTCTGTATTGTGGCCGCAGCAACCTTGGTTCGAATCTGGGTCATGGCATTTTCATTTTTTTTCTCACACATCCATTTCTTTACAATAATCAAGGTAAGGACAATTGAAGAAACTGAGCAGATTCTTTGAATGTGCTTGCACAATTTGTCTTTACTGCTTATTGTAAAGCTATCTTTCCATACTTTGAATCATTTCATGATCATTTCTTTGTGAATCATTTTCTTGAAATCTGGAAAGCTGACATAAATTCCTGAATACAGGAAACTCAAATGAATGGACTCTGAGCAAGTTCATGACAGGCTGAAAAGATCATTTTGCAGTCACAAAGAAAATTGTTTGTGAGATGTTTATGGGAAATAAGCCCTGCAGCAAGTGTACAGTCAACTCTCAAAATTTGATTCTGTATATACTTCAATAACCATCAAAGCTTGAAACAGGTTAAAATACATGATGAACACTCCAAATGGCATGAGACAGCTGGGCCAGTGGCGCAATGGATAACGAGTCTGACTACGGATCGGAAGATTGTAGGTTCGACTCCTACCTGGCTTGTTTAAGTTGCCGTGATCGTATAGTGGTTAGTACTCTGCGTTGTGGCAGCAGCAACCCGTGATCGTATAGTGGTTAGTACTCTGCGTTGTGGCAGCAGTAACCCCAGTTTGAATCCAGGTCAAGTCATTTTCATGTTATTTCTCACACATCCATTTCTTTGCAATATTGAAGGTAAGGACAATTGAAGAAACTAAGCAGATTCTTTGAATGTGCTTGCACAATTTGTCTTTACTGCTTTTTGTAAAGCTATCTTTCCATACTTTGAATCATTTCTTGATCATTTCTTTGTGAATCATTTTCATGAAATCTGGAAAGCTGACATAAATTCCTGAATACAGGAAACGCAAATGAATGGACTCTGAGCAAGTTCATTATTGGCTGAAAAGATCATTTTGCAGTCACAAAGAAAATTGTTTGTGAGATGTTTATGGGAAATAAGCCCTGCAGCAAGTGAACAGTCAACTCTCAAAATTTGATTTTGCATATACTTCAATAACCATCAAAGCTTGAAACACGTTCAAAAACATGATGAACACTCCAAGTGGCATAAGACAGCTGTGCCAGTGGCGCAATGGATAACGCGTCTGACTACGGAGCGGAAGATCGTAGGTTTGACTCCTAGCTGGCTCATTTAAGTTGCCGTGATCGTATAGTTGTTAGTGCTCTGCGTTGTGGCAGCAGCAAACCGTGATCATATAGTGGTTAGTACTCCGCGTTGTGGCTGCAGCAACCCCAGTTTGAATCTAGATCAAGTCATTTTCATGTTATTTCTCACACATCCATTTCTTTACAATATTGAAGGTAAGGACAATTGAAGAAACTAAGCAGATTCTTTGAATGTGCTTGCACAATTTGTCTTTACTGCTTATTGTAAAGCTATCTTTCCATACTTCTAATCATTTCTTGATCATTTCTTTGTGAATCATTCTCTTGAAATCTGGAAAGCTGACATAAATTCCTGAATACAGGAAACTCAAATGAATGGACTCTCAGCAAGTTCATCACAGGCTGAAAAGATCATTTTGCAGTCACAAAGAAAATTGTTTGTGAGATGTTTATGGGAAATAAGCCCTGCAGCAAGTGTACAGTCAACTCTCAAAATTTGATTCTGTATATACTTCAATAACCATCAAAGCTTGAAACAGGTTCAAAAACATGATGAACACTCCAAGTGGCATAAGACAGCTGGGCCATTGGTGCAATGGATAACGCGTCTGACTACGGAGCGGAAGATTGTATGTTCGACTCCTACCTGGCTCGTTTAAGTTGCCGTGATCGTATAGTGGTTAGTACTCTGTGTTGTGGCCACAGCAACCCCAGTTCGAAGCCTGGTCACGACATTTTGATTTTATTTCTCACACATCCATTTCTTTACAATATTGAAGGTAAGGACAATTGAAGAAACTAAGCAGATTCTTTGAATGTGCTTGCAAAATTTGTCTTTACTGCTTATTTTGAAGCTATCTTTCCATACTTTGAATCATTTCTTGATCATTTCTTTGTGCATCATTTCCTTGAAATCTGAAAAGCTGACATAAATTCCTGAATACAGGAAACTCAAATGAATGGACTCTGAGCAAGTTCATCACAGGCTGAAAAGATCATTTTGCAGTCCCAAAGAAAATTGTTTGTGAGATGTTTATGGGAAATAAGCCCTGCAGCAAGTGTACAGTCAACTCTCAAAATTTGATTCTGTATATACTTCAATAACCATCAAAGCTTGAAACAGGTTCAAAAACATGATGAACACTCCAAGTGGCATAAGGCGGCTGGGCCAGTGGCGCAATGGATAACGCGTCTGACTACGGATCAGAAGATTGTAGGTTCGACTCCTACCTGGCTTGTTTAAGTTGCCGTGAATCTATAGTGGTTAGTACTCTGCGTTGTGGCCGCAGCAACCCAAGTTCGAATCTGGGTCACGGCATTTTCATTTTATTTCTCACACATCCATTTCTTTACAATATTGAAGGTAAGGACAATTGAAGAAACTAAGCAGATTCTTTGAATGTGCTTGCACAATTTGTCTTTACTTCTTATTGTGAAGCTATCTTTTTATACTTTGAATCATTTCTTGATCATTTCTTTGTGAATCATTTTCTTGAAATCTGGAAAGCTGACAAAAATTCCTGAATACAGGAAACTCAAATGAATGGACTTTGAGCAATTCATCACAGGCTGAAAAGATCATTTTGCAGTCACAAAGAAAATTGTTTGTGAGATGTTTATGGGAAATAAGCCCTGCAGCAAGTGTACAGTCAACTGTCAAAATTTTATTCTGTATATACTTCAATAACCATCATAGCTTGAAACAGGTTCAAAACTATGATGAACACTCCAAATGGTATAAAACAGCTGGGCCAGTGGCGCAATGGATTACATGTATAACTACAGATCAGAAGATTGTAGGTTCGACTCACACCTGTCTCGTTTAAGTTGCCATGGTCGTATAGTGGTTAGTACTCTGCATTGTGGCCGCAGCAACCCTGGTTTGTATCCAGATCACGGAATTCTCATTTTATTTCTCACACATCCATTTCTTTACAATATTGAAGTTAAGGACAATTGAAGAAACTAAGCAGATTCTTTGAATGTTCCAAACAGAGAAATATATCAACTGCGCTGAAATGCAAGGGGTGCAGCTACTCAACAGGTTACCACAAACCTATATGCATATATGAAACAAAAAAATATGAATAGCGCTCCCCAATTGGGATATATATCACCAAAGCGTAATGTCCATCAGATTCTTGCAAGGAATAATGATGACAATAATTCGCGTTCTGATATCTTCTCACATAGACGTCCAAGATACCTCAAATGAGATTAGAAAAGACGCCTCTCATAGCGTAAAACAATTTTTTCCATTTATTCTAAAACTTTTAAAATTCATAAGATAACAATCAACAAGTTATCCACCACCATACAGAGTAACTGCGTACCAGAGTGGGCCTATACAAGGCATGTGTTGCACATGAAAGGGTTAATCCCGGGTGTAACTCCTCCACGGTCCAGCTGTTCTGCCCTTCAAGGTTCCACGCTGTATCAGTCTCTGCCTTGATCCACCAACGCGTTTCAACATAAAGTCTTTTTAAAGGTGTCAACTCTCAAAATTTGATTCTGTATATACTTCAATAACCATCAAAGCTTGAAACAGGTTCAAAAACATGATGAACACTCCAAATGGCATAAGACAGCTGGGCCAGTGGTGCAATAGATAACGCGTCTGACTACGGATCAGAAGACTGTAGGTTCGACTCCTACCTGGCTTGTTTAAGTTGCGTGATCGTATAGTGGTTAGTACTCTGCGTTGTGGCTGCAGCTACCCCAGTTCAAATCCGGGTCAAGGCATTTTCATGTTATTTCTCACACATCCATTTCTTTACAGTATTGAAAGTAAGGACAATTGAAGAAACTAAGCAGATTCTTTGAATGTGCTTGCACAATTTGTCTTTACTGATTATTGTGAAGCATTCTTTCCATACTTTGAATCATTTCTTGATCATTTCTTTGTGAATCATTTTCTTGAAATCTGTAAAGCTGACATAAATTCCTGAATACAGGAAACTCAAATGAATGGACTTTGAGCAAGTTCATCACAGGCTGAAAAGATCATTTTGCAGTTACAAAGAAAATTGTTTGTGAGATGTTTATGGGAAATAAGCCCTGCAGCAAGTGTACAGTCAACTCTCAAAATTTGATTCTGTATATACTAGAGATGAGCGGGTTCGGTTTCTCTGAATCCGAACCCGCCAGAACTTCATGTTTTTTTTCACGGGTCCGAGCGACTCGGATCTTCCCGCCTTGCTCGGTTAACCCGAGCGCGCCCGAACGTCATCATGACGCTGTCGGATTCTCGCGAGGCTCGGATTCTATCGCGAGACTCGGATTCTATATAAGGAGCCGCGCGTCGCCGCCATTTTCACACGTGCATTGAGATTGATAGGGAGAGGACGTGGCTGGCGTCCTCTCCATTTAGATTATAAGAGACTGAGAGAGATTTACTGGAGCTGACTAGGAGGAGTACTGTTACTGTAGAAGTGTAGAGACTGAGTGGAGAGAGTTTACTAGTGAGGACAGTGCAGTTTACTTTATAATCCGTTCTCTGCCTGAAAAAAGCGATACACAGCACACAGTGACTCAGTCACATACCATATCTGTGTGCACTGCTCAGGCTCAGGCCAGTGTGCTGCATCATCTATTATCTATATATAATATTATATATATCTGTCTGACTGCTCAGCTCACACAGCTTATAATTGTGGGGGAGACTGGGGAGCACTACTGCAGTGCCAGTTATAGGTTATAGCAGGAGCCAGGAGTACATAATATATTATATAGTGAGTGACCACCAGACACACAGTGCAGTTTATTTAATATATCCGTTCTCTGCCTGAAAAAAGCGATACACACAGTGACTCAGTCAGTCACATACCATATCTGTGTGCACTGCTCAGGCTCAGGCCAGTGTGCTGCATCATCTATATATATTATATATCTGTCTGACTGCTCAGCTCACACAGCTTATAATTGTGGGGGAGACTGGGGAGCACTACTGCAGTGCCAGTTATAGGTTATAGCAGGAGCCAGGAGTACATAATATTATATTAAAATTAAACAGTGCACACTTTTGCTGCAGGAGTGCCACTGCCAGTGTGACTAGTGACCAGTGACCTGACCACCAGTATATATAATATTAGTAGTATACTATCTCTTTATCAACCAGTCTATATTAGCAGCAGACACAGTACAGTGCGGTAGTTCACGGCTGTGGCTACCTCTGTGTCGGCACTCGGCAGCCCGTCCATAATTGTATATACCACCTAACCGTGGTTTTTTTTTCTTTCTTTATACATACATACTAGTTACGAGTATACTATCTCTTTATCAACCAGTCTATATATTAGCAGCAGACACAGTACAGTGCGGTAGTTCACGGCTGTGGCTACCTCTGTGTCGGCACTCGGCAGCCCGTCCATAATTGTATATACCACCTAACCGTGTTTTTTTTTTCTTTCTTTATACATACATACTAGTTACGAGTATACTATCTCTTTATCAACCAGTCTATATATTAGCAGCAGACACAGTACAGTGCGGTAGTTCACGGCTGTGGCTACCTCTGTGTCGGCACTCGGCAGCCCGTCCATAATTGTATATACCACCTAACCGTGGTTTTTTTTTCTTTCTTTATACATACATACTAGTTACGAGTATACTATCTCTTTATCAACCAGTCTATATATTAGCAGCAGACACAGTACAGTGCGGTAGTTCACGGCTGTGGCTACCTCTGTGTCGGCACTCGGCAGCCCGTCCATAATTGTATATACCACCTAACCGTGGTTTTTTTTTCTTTCTTTATACATACATACTAGTTACGAGTATACTATCTCTTTATCAACCAGTCTATATATTAGCAGCAGACACAGTACAGTGCGGTAGTTCACGGCTGTGGCTACCTCTGTGTCGGCACTCGGCAGCCCGTCCATAATTGTATATACCACCTAACCGTGGTTTTTTTTTCTTTCTTTATACATACATACTAGTTACGAGTATACTATCTCTTTATCAACCAGTCTATATATTAGCAGCAGACACAGTACAGTGCGGTAGTTCACGGCTGTGGCTACCTCTGTGTCGGCACTCGGCAGCCCGTCCATAATTGTATATACCACCTAACCGTGTTTTTTTTTTCTTTCTTTATACATACATACTAGTTACGAGTATACTATCTCTTTATCAACCAGTCTATATATTAGCAGCAGACACAGTACAGTGCGGTAGTTCACGGCTGTGGCTACCTCTGTGTCGGCACTCGGCAGCCCGTCCATAATTGTATATACCACCTAACCGTGGTTTTTTTTTCTTTCTTTATACATACATACTAGTTACGAGTATACTATTTATTTATCAACCAGTCTATATATTAGCAGCAGACACAGTACAGTGCGGTAGTTCACGGCTGTGGCTACCTCTGTGTCGGCACTCGGCAGCCCGTCCATAATTGTATATACCACCTAACCGTGGTTTTTTTTTCTTTCTTTATACATACATACTAGTTACGAGTATACTATCTCTTTATCAACCAGTCTATATATTAGCAGCAGACACAGTACAGTGCGGTAGTTCACGGCTGTGGCTACCTCTGTGTCGGCACTCGGCAGCCCGTCCATAATTGTATACTAGTATCCAATCCATCCATCTCCATTGTTTACCTGAGGTGCCTTTTAGTTGTGCCTATTAAAATATGGAGAACAAAAATGTTGAGGTTCCAAAATTAGGGAAAGATCAAGATCCACTTCCACCTCGTGCTGAAGCTGCTGCCACTAGTCATGGCCGAGACGATGAAATGCCAGCAACGTCGTCTGCCAAGGCCGATGCCCAATGTCATAGTACAGAGCATGTCAAATCCAAAACACCAAATATCAGTAAAAAAAGGACTCCAAAACCTAAAATAAAATTGTCGGAGGAGAAGCGTAAACTTGCCAATATGCCATTTACCACACGGAGTGGCAAGGAACGGCTGAGGCCCTGGCCTATGTTCATGGCTAGTGGTTCAGCTTCACATGAGGATGGAAGCACTCAGCCTCT
This sequence comes from Pseudophryne corroboree, assembly GCF_028390025.1. NCBI lineage: Eukaryota > Metazoa > Chordata > Amphibia > Anura > Myobatrachidae > Pseudophryne > Pseudophryne corroboree. The sequence goes on from NC_086449.1 coordinate 97,508,720, forward strand.
CGCTAGAAAAATGAAAAGACTCAAGCTGGCAAAAGCAGCACAGCAAAGAACTGTGCATTCTTCGAAATCCCAAATCCACAAGGAGAGTCCAATTGTGTCGGTTGCGATGCCTGACCTTCCCAACACTGGACGTGAAGAGCATGCGCCTTCCACCATTTGCACGCCCCCTGCAAGTGCTGGAAGGAGCACCCGCAGTCCAGTTCCTGATAGTCAGATTGAAGATGTCAGTGTTGAAGTACACCAGGATGAGGAGGATATGGGTGTTGCTGGCGCTGGGGAGGAAATTGACCAGGAGGATTCTGATGGTGAGATGGTTTGTTTAAGTCAGGCACCCGGGAAGACACCTGTTGTCCGTGGGAGGAATATGGCCGTTGACATGCCAGGTGAAAATACCAAAAAAATCAGCTCTTCGGTGTGGAGGTATTTCACCTGAAATGCGGACAACAGGTGTCAAGCCGTGTGTTCCCTTTGTCAAGCTGTAATAAGTAGGGGTAAGGACGTTAACCACCTCGGAACATCCTCCCTTATACGTCACCTGCAGCGCATTCATAATAAGTCAGTGACAAGTTCAAAAACTTTGGGTGACAGCGGAAGCAGTCCACTGACCAGTAAATCCCTTCCTCTTGTAACCAAGCTCACGCAAACCACCCCACCAACTCCCTCAGTGTCAATTTCCTCCTTCCCCAGGAATGCCAATAGTCCTGCAGGCCATGTCACTGGCAATTCTGACGAGTCCTCTCCTGCCTGGGATTCCTCCGATGCATCCTTGCGTGTAACGCCTACTGCTGCTGGCGCTGCTGTTGTTGCCGCTGGGAGTCAATGGTCATCCCAGAGGGGAAGTCGTAAGCCCACTTGTACTACTTCCAGTAAGCAATTGACTGTTCAACAGTCCTTTGCGAGGAAGATGAAATATCACAGCAGTCATCCTACTGCAAAGCGGATAACTGAGTCCTTGACAACTATGTTGGTGTTAGACGTGCGTCCGGTATCCGCCGTTAGTTCACAGGGAACTAGACAATTTATTGAGGCAGTGTGCCCCCGTTACCAAATACCATCTAGGTTCCACTTCTCTAGGCAGGCGATACCGAGAATGTACACGGACGTCAGAAAAAGACTCACCAGTGTCCTAAAAAATGCAGTTGTACCCAATGTCCACTTAACCACGGACATGTGGACAAGTGGAGCAGGGCAGGGTCAGGACTATATGACTGTGACAGCCCACTGGGTAGATGTATGGACTCCCGCCGCAAGAACAGCAGCGGCGGCACCAGTAGCAGCATCTCGCAAACGCCAACTCTTTCCTAGGCAGGCTACGCTTTGTATCACCGCTTTCCAGAATACGCACACAGCTGAAAACCTCTTACGGCAACTGAGGAAGATCATCGCGGAATGGCTTACCCCAATTGGACTCTCCTGTGGATTTGTGGCATCGGACAACGCCAGCAATATTGTGTGTGCATTAAATATGGGCAAATTCCAGCACGTCCCATGTTTTGCACATACCTTGAATTTGGTGGTGCAGAATTTTTTTAAAAACGACAGGGGCGTGCAAGAGATGCTGTCGGTGGCCAGAAAAATTGCGGGACACTTTCGGCGTACAGGCACCACGTACAGAAGACTGGAGCACCACCAAAAACTACTGAACCTGCCCTGCCATCATCTGAAGCAAGAAGTGGTAACGAGGTGGAATTCAACCCTCTATATGCTTCAGAGGTTGGAGGAGCAGCAAAAGGCCATTCAAGCCTATACAATTGAGCACGATATAGGAGGTGGAATGCACCTGTCTCAAGTGCAGTGGAGAATGATTTCAACGTTGTGCAAGGTTCTGATGCCCTTTGAACTTGCCACACGTGAAGTCAGTTCAGACACTGCCAGCCTGCGTCAGGTCATTCCCCTCATCAGGCTTTTGCAGAAGAAGCTGGAGGCATTGAAGAAGGAGCTAAAAGGGAGCGATTCCGCTAGGCATGTGGGACTTGTGGATGCAGCCCTTAATTCGCTTAACAAGGATTCACGGGTGGTCAATCTGTTGAAATCAGAGCACTACATTTTGGCCACCGTGCTCGATCCTAGATTTAAAGCCTACCTTGGATCTCTCTTTCCGGCAGACACAGGTCTGCTGGGGTTGAAAGACCTGCTGGTGACAAAATTGTCAAGTCAAGCGGAACGCGACCTGTCAACATCTCCTCCTTCACATTCTCCCGCAACTGGGGGTGCGAGGAAAAGGCTCAGAATTCCGAGCCCACCCGCTGGCGGTGATGCAGGGCAGTCTGGAGCGACTGCTGATGCTGACATCTGGTCCGGACTGAAGGACCTGACAACGATTACGGACATGTCGTCTACTGTCACTGCATATGATTCTCTCAACATTGATAGAATGGTGGAGGATTATATGAGTGACCGCATCCAAGTAGGCACGTCACACAGTCCGTACTTATACTGGCAGGAAAAAGAGGCAATTTGGAGGCCCTTGCACAAACTGGCTTTATTCTACCTAAGTTGCCCTCCCACAAGTGTGTACTCCGAAAGAGTGTTTAGTGCCGCCGCTCACCTTGTCAGCAATCGGCGTACGAGGTTACATCCAGAAAATGTGGAGAAGATGATGTTCATTAAAATGAATTATAATCAATTCCTCCGCGGAGACATTGACCAGCAGCAATTGCCTCCACAAAGTACACAGGGAGCTGAGATGGTGGATTCCAGTGGGGACGAATTGATAATCTGTGAGGAGGGGGATGTACACGGTGATATATCGGAGGGTGAAGATGAGGTGGACATCTTGCCTCTGTAGAGCCAGTTTGTGCAAGGAGAGATTAATTGCTTCTTTTTTGGGGGGGGTCCAAACCAACCCGTCATATCAGTCACAGTCGTGTGGCAGACCCTGTCACTGAAATGATGGGTTGGTTAAAGTGTGCATGTCCTGTTTTGTTTATACAACATAAGGGTGGGTGGGAGGGCCCAAGGACAATTCCATCTTGCACCTCTTTTTTCTTTTCTTTTTCTTTGCATCATGTGCTGATTGGGGAGGGTTTTTTGGAAGGGACATCCTGCGTGACACTGCAGTGCCACTCCTAGATGGGCCCGGCGTTTGTGTCGGCCACTAGGGTCGCTAATCTTACTCACACAGCTACCTCATTGCGCCTCTTTTTTTCTTTGCGTCATGTGCTGTTTGGGGAGGGTTTTTTGGAAGGGACATCCTGCGTGACACTGCAGTGCCACTCCTAGATGGGCCCGGTGTTTGTGTCGGCCACTAGGGTCGCTTATCTTACTCACACAGCGACCTCGGTGCAAATTTTAGGACTAAAAATAATATTGTGAGGTGTGAGGTATTCAGAATAGACTGAAAATGAGTGTAAATTATGGTTTTTGAGGTTAATAATACTTTGGGATCAAAATGACCCCCAAATTCTATGATTTAAGCTGTTTTTTAGTGTTTTTTGAAAAAAACACCCGAATCCAAAACACACCCGAATCCGACAAAAAAAATTTGGTGAGGTTTTGCCAAAACGCGTTCGAACCCAAAACACGGCCGCGGAACCGAACCCAAAACCAAAACACAAAACCTGAAAAATTTCAGGCGCTCATCTCTAGTATATACTTCAATAACCATCAAAGCTTGAAACAGGTTCAAAAACATGATGAACACTCCAAGTGGCATAAGGCGGCAGGGCCAGTGGCGCAATGGATAATGCGTCTAACTACAGATCAGAAGATTGTAGGTTCGACTCCTACCTGGCTTTTTTAAGTTGCCGTGAATCTATAGTGGTTAGTACTCTGCGTTGTGGCCGCAGCAACCCCGGTTCGAATCTGGGTCACGGCATTTTCATGTTATTTCTCACACATCCATTTCTTTACAATATTGAAGGTAAGGACAATTGAAGAAACTAAGCAGATTCTTTGAACGTGCTTGCACAATTTGTCTTTACTGCTTATTGTGAAGCTATCTTTCCACACTTTGAATAATTTCTTGATCATTTCTTTGTGAATCATTTTCTTGAAATCTGGAAAGCTGACATAAATTCCTGAATACAGGAAACTCAAATGAATGGACTTTGAGCAAGTTCATCACAGGCTGAAAAGATCATTTTGCAGTCACAAAGAAAATTGTTTGTGAGATGTTTATGGGAAATAAGCCCTGCAGCAAGTGTACAGTCAACTCTCAAAATTTGATTCTCTATATACTTCAATAACCATCAAAGCTTGAAACAGGTTCAAAAACATGATGAACACTCCAAATGGCATAAGACAGCTGGGCTAGTGGTGCAATGGATAATGCGTCTGACTACAGATCAGAAGATTGTAGGTTCGACTCCTACCTGGCTCGTTTAAGTTGCCGTGATCGTATAGTGGTTAGTACTCTGCGTTGTGGCCGCAGCAACCCCAGTTCGAAGCCTGCTCACAACATTTTAATTTTATTTCTCACACATCCATTTCTTTACAATATTGAAGGTAAGGACAATTGAAGAAACTAAGCAGATTCTTTGAATGTGCTTGCAAAATTTGTCTTTACTGCTTATTTTGAAGCTATCTTTCCATACTTTGAATCATTTCTTGATCATTTCTTTGTGCATCATTTCCTTGAAATCTGGAAAGCTGACATAAATTCCTGAATACAGGAAACTCAAATGAATGGACTCTGAGCAAGTTCATCACAGGCTGAAAAGATCATTTTGCAGTCACAAAGAAAATTGTTTGTGAGATGTTTATGGGAAATAAGCCCTGCAGCAAGTGTACAGTCAACTCTCAAAATTTGATTCTGTATATACTTCAATAACCATCATAGCTTGAAACAGGTTCAAAAACATGATGAACACTCCAAATGGTATAAAACAGCTGGGCCAGTGGCGCAATGGATAACATGTATGACTACAGATCAGAAGATTGTAGGTTCGACTCCCACCTGTCTCGTTTAAGTTGCTGTGGTCGTATAGTGGTTAGTACTCTGCATTGTGGCCGCAGCAACCCTGGTTTGTATCTGGATCATGGTATTTTCATTTTATTTCTCACACATCCATTTCTTTACAATATTGAAGGTAAGGACAATTGAAGAAACTAAGCAGATTCTTTGAATGTGCTTGCACAATTTGTCTTTACTGCTTATTGTGAAGCATTCTTTCCATACTTTGAATCATTTCTTGATCATTTCTTTGTGAATAATTTTCTTGAAATCTGTAAAGCTGACATAAATTCCTGAATACAGGAAACTCAAATGAATGGACTCTCAGCAAGTTCATCACAGGCTGAAAAGATCATTTTGCAGTCACAAAGAAAATTGTTTGTGAGATGTTATGGGAAATAAGCCCTGCAGCAAGTGTACAGTCAACTCTCAAAATTTGATTCTGTATATACTTCAATAACCATCAAAGCTTGAAACAGGTTCAAAAACATGATGAACACTCCAAATGGCATAAGACAGCTGGGCCAGTGGTGCAATAGATAACGCGTCTGACTACGGATCAGAAGACTGTAGGTTTGACTCCTACCTGGCTTGTTTAAGTTGCCGTGATCGTATAGTGGTTAGTACTCTGCGTTGCGGCCGCAGCTACCCCAGTTCAAATCTGGGTCAAGGCATTTTCATGTTATTTCTCACACATCCATTTCTTTACAGTATTGAAAGTAAGGACAATTGAAGAAACTAAGCAGATTCTTTGAATGTGCTTGCACAATTTGTCTTTACTGCTTATTGTGAAGCATTCTTTCCATACTTTGAATCATTTCTTGATCATTTCTTTGTGAATCATTTTCTTGAAATCTGTAAAGCTGACATAAATTCCTGAATACAGGAAACTCAAATGAATGGACTTTGAGCAAGTTCATCACAGGCTGAAAAGATCATTTTGCAGTCACAAAGAAAATTGTTTGTGAGATGTTTATGGGAAATAAGCCCTGCAGCAAGTGTACAGTCAACTCTCAAAATTTGATTCTGTATATACTTCAATAACCATCAAAGCTTGAAACAGGTTCAAAAACATGATGAACACTCCAAGTGGCATAAGGCGGCTGGGCCAGTGGCGCAATGGATAACGCGTCTGACTACGGATCAGAAGATTGTAGGTTCGACTCCTACCTGACTTGTTTAAGTTGCTGTGAATCTATAGTGGTTAGTACTCTGCGTTGTGGCCGCAGCAACCCCGGTTCGAATCTGGGTCATGGCATTTTCATTTTATTTCTCACACATCCATTTCTTTACAATATTGAAGGTAAGGAAAATTGAAGAAACTAAGCAGATTCTTTGAATGTGCTTGCACAATTTGTCTTTACTGCTTATTGTGAAGCTATCTTTCCATACTTTGAATCATTTCTTGATCATTTCTTTGTGAATCATTTTCTTGAAATCTGGAAAGCTGACATAAATTCCTGAATACAGGAAACTCAAATGAATGGACTTTGAGCAAGTTCATCACAGGCTGAAAAGATCATTTTGCAGTCACAAAGAAAATTGTTTGTGAGATGTTTATGGGAAATAAGCCCTGCAGCAAGTGTACAGTCAACTCTCAAAATTTGATTCTGTATATACTTCAATAACCATCAAAGCTTGAAACAGGTTCAAAAACATGATGAACACTCTAAGTGGCATAAGGCGGCTGGGCCAGTGGCGCAATGGATAACGCGTCTGACTACGGATCAGAAGATTGTAGGTTCGACTCCTACCTGGCTTCTTTAAGTTGCCGTGAATCTATAGTGGTTAGTACTCTGCGTTGTGGCCGCAGCAACCCTGGTTCGAATCTGGGTCATGGCATTTTCATGTTATTTCTCACACATCCATTTCTTTACAATATTGAAGGTAAGGAAAATTGAAGAAACTAAGCAGATTCCTTGAATGTGCTTGCAAAATTTGTCTTTACTGCTTTTTTTGAAGCTATCTTTCCATACTTTGAATCATTTCTTGATCATTTCTTTGTGCATCAATTCCTTGAAATCTGGAAAGCTGACATAAATTCCTGAATACAGGAAACTCAAATGAATGGACTCTGAGCAAGTTCATCACAGGCTGAAAAGATCATTTTGCAGTCACAAAGAAAATTGTTTGTGAGATGTTTATGGGAAATAAGCCCTGCAGCAAGTGTACAGTCAACTCTCAAAATTTGATTCTGTATATACTTCAATAACCATCAAAGCTTGAAACAGGTTCAAAAACATGATGAACACTCCAAATGGCATAAGACAGCTGGGCTAGTGGTGCAATGGATAATGCGTCTGACTACAGATCAGAAGATTGTAGGTTCGACTCCTACCTGGCTTGTTTAAGTTGCCGTGATCGTATAGTGGTTAGTACTCTGCGTTGTGGCCGCAGCAACCTCAGTTCAAAGCCTGGTCACGACATTTTCATTTTATTTCTCACACATCCATTTCTTTACAATATTGAAGGTAAGGACAATTGAAGAAACTAAGCAGATTCTTTGAATGTGCTTGCACAATTTGTCTTTACTGCTTTTTGTAAAGCTATCTTTCCATACTTTAAATCATTTCTTGGTCATTTCTTTGTGAATCATTTTCATGAAATCTAGAAAGCTGACATAAATTCCTGAATACAGGAAACTCAAATGAATGGACTCTCAGCAAGTTCATCACAGGCTGAAAAGATCATTTTGCAGTCACAAAGAAAATTGTTTGTGAGATGTTTATGGGAAATAAGCCCTGCAGCAAGTGTACAGTCAACTCTCAAAATTTGATTCTGTATATACTTCAATAACCATCAAAGCTTGAAACAGGTTCAAAAACATGATGAACATTCCAAGTGGCATAAGGCGGCTGGGCCAGTGGCGCAATGGATAATGCGTCTGGCTACAGATCAGAAGATTGTAGGTTCGACTCCTACCTGGCTCGTTTAAGTTGCCGTGATCGTATAGTGGTTAGTACTCTGCGTTGTGGCCACAGCAACCCCAGTTCGAAGCCTGGTCGCGACATTTTTATTTTATTTCTCACACATCCATTTCTTTACAATATTGAAGGTAAGGACAATTGAAGAAACTAAGCAGATTCTTTGACTGTGCTTGCAAAATTTGTCTTTTCTGCTTATTTTGAAGCTATCTTTCCATACTTTGAATCATTTCTTGATCATTTCTTTGTGCATCATTTCCTTGAAATCTGGAAAGCTGACATAAATTCCTGAATACAGGAAACTCAAATGAATGGACTCTGAGCAAGTTCATCACAGGCTGAAAAGATCATTTTGCAGTCACAAAGAAAATTGTTTGTGAGATGTTTATGGGAAATAAGCCCTGCAGCAAGTGTACAGTCAACTCTCAAAATTTGATTCTGTATATACTTCAATAACCATCAAAGCTTGAAACAGGTTCAAAAACATGATGAACACTCCAAATGGCATAAGACAGCTGGGCTAGTGGTGCAATGGATAATGCGTCTGACTACAGATCAGAAGATAGTAGGTTCGACTCCTACCTGGCTCGTTTAAGTTGCCGTGATCGTATAGTGGTTAGTACTCTGCGTTGTGGCCGCAGCAACCCCAGTTCAAAGCCCGGTCACGACATTTTCATTTTATTTCTCACACATCCATTTCTTTACAATATTGAAGGTAAGGACAATTGAAGAAACTAAGCAGATTCTTTGAATGTGCTTGCACAATTTGTCTTTACTGCTTATTGTAAAGCTATCTTTCCATACTTCTAATCATTTCTTGATCATTTCTTTGTGAATCATTTTCTTGAAATCTGGAAAGCTGACATAAATTCCTGAATACAGGAAACTCAAATGAATGGACTCTCAGCAAGTTCATCACAGGCTGAAAAGATCATTTTGCAGTCACAAAGAAAATTGTTTGTGAGATGTTATGGGAAATAAGCCCTGCAGCAAGTGTACAGTCAACTCTCAAAATTTGATTCTGTATATACTTCAATAACCATCAAAGCTTGAAACAGGTTCAAAAACATGATGAACACTCCAAGTGGCATAAGACAGCTGGGCTAGTGGTGCAATGGATAACGCGTCTGACTAAGGAGCGGAAGATTGTAGGTTCGACTCCTAGCTGGCTCATTTAAGTTGCCGTGATCGTATAGTGGTTAGTACTCTGTATTGTGGCCGCAGCAACCTTGGTTCGAATCTGGGTCACGGCATTTTCATTTTATTTCTCACACATCCATTTCTTTACAATATTGAAGGTAAGGACAATTGAAGAAACTAAGCAGATTCTTTGAATGTGCTTGCACAATTTGTCTTTACTGCTTTTTGTAAAGCTATCTTTCCATACTTTAAATCATTTCTTGGTCATTTCTTTGTGAATCATTTTCATGAAATCTAGAAAGCTGACATAAATTCCTGAATACAGGAAACTCAAATGAATGGACTCTCAGCAAGTTCATCACAGGCTGAAAAGATCATTTTGCAGTCACAAAGAAAATTGTTTGTGAGATGTTTATGGGAAATAAGCCCTGCAGCAAGTGTACAGTCAACTCTCAAAATTTGATTATGTATATACTTCAATAACCATCAAAGCTTGAAACAGGTTCAAAAACATGATGAACATTCCAAGTGGCATAAGGCGGCTGGGCCAGTGGCGCAATGGATAATGCGTCTGGCTACAGATCAGAAGATTGTAGGTTCGACTCCTACCTGGCTCGTTTAAGTTGCCGTGATCGTATAGTGGTTAGTACTCTGTGTTGTGGCCACAGCAACCCCAGTTCGAAGCCTGGTCGTGACATTTTTTTTTTATTTCTCACACATCCATTTCTTTACAATATTGAAGGTAAGGACAATTGAAGAAACTAAGCAGATTCTTTGAATGTGCTTGCAAAATTTGTCTTTTCTGCTTATTTTGAAGCTATCTTTCCATACTTTGAATCATTTCTTGATCATTTCTTTGTGCATCATTTCCTTGAAATCTGAAAAGCTGACATAAATTCCTGAATACAGGAAACTCAAATGAATGGACTCTGAGCAAGTTCATCACAGGCTGAAAAGATCATTTTGCAGTCCCAAAGAAAATTGTTTGTGAGATGTTTATGGGAAATAAGCCCTGCAGCAAGTGTACAGTCAACTCTCAAAATTTGATTCTGTATATACTTCAATAACCATCAAAGCTTGAAACAGGTTCAAAAACATGATGAACACTCCAAGTGGCATAAGGTGGCTGGGCCAGTGGCGCAATGGATAACGCATCTGACTACGGATCAGAAGATTGTAGGTTCGACTCCTACCTGGCTTGTTTAAGTTGCCGTGAATCTATAGTGGTTAGTACTCTGCGTTGTGGCCGCAGCAACCCAAGTTCGAATCTGGGTCACGGCATTTTCATTTTATTTCTCACACATCCATTTCTTTACAATATTGAAGGTAAGGACAATTGAAGAAACTAAGCAGATTCTTTGAATGTGCTTGCACAATTTGTCTTTACTGCTTATTGTGAAGCTATCTTTCCATACTTTGAATCATTTCTTGATCATTTCTTTGTGAATCATTTTCTTGAAATCTGGAAAGCTGAAAAAAATTCCTGAATACAGGAAACTCAAATGAATGGACTTTGAGCAAGTTCATCACAGGCTGAAAAGATCATTTTGCAGTCACAAAGAAAATTGTTTGTGAGATGTTTATGGGAAATAAGCCCTGCAGCAAGTGTACAGTCAACTCTCAAAATTTTATTCTGCATATACTTCAATAACCATCATAGCTTGAAACAGGTTCAAAAACATGATGAACACTCCAAATGGTATAAAACAGCTGGGCCAGTGGCGCAATGGATAACATGTATAACTACAGATCAGAAGATTGTAGGTTCGACTCCCACCTGTCTCGTTTAAGTTGTCATGGTCGTACAGTGGTTAGTACTCTGCATTGAGGCCGCAGCAACCCTGGTTTGTATCCAGATCACGGAATTCTCATTTTATTTCTCACACATCCGTTTCTTTACAATATTGAAGGTAAGGAAAATTGAAGAAACTAAGCAGATTCTTTGAATGTGCTTGCACAATTTGTCTTTACTGCTTATTGTGAAGCTATCTTTCCATACTTTGAATCATTTCTTGATCATTTCTTTGTGAATCATTTTCTTGAAATCTGGAAAGCTGACATAAATTCCTGAATACAGGAAACTCAAATGAATGGACTTTGAGCAAGTTCATCACAGGCTGAAAAGATCATTTTGCAGTCACAAAGAAAATTGTTTGTGAGATGTTTATGGGAAATAAGCCCTGCAGCAAGTGTACAGTCAACTCTCAAAATTTGATTCTGTATATACTTCAATAACCATCAAAGCTTGAAACAGGTTCAAAAACATGATGAACACTCCAAGTGGCATAAGGCGGCTGGGCCAGTGGCGCAATGGATAACGCGTCTGACTACGGATCAGAAGATTGTAGGTTGGACTCCTACCTGGCTTCTTTAAGTTGCCATGAATCTATAGTGGTTAGTACTCTGCGTTGTGGCCGCAGCAACCCTGGTTTGAATCTGGGTCATGGCATTTTCATGTTATTTCTCACACATCCATTTCTTTACAATTTTGAAGGTAAGGACAATTGAAGAAACTAAGCAGATTCTTTGAATGTGCTTGCACAATTTGTCTTTACTGCTTATTGTGAAGCTATCTTTCCATACTTTGAATCATTTCTTGATCATTTCTTTGTGAATCATTTTCTTGAAATCTGGAAAGCTGACATAAATTCCTGAATACAGGAAACTCAAATGAATGGACTCTGAGCAAGTTCATCACAGGCTGAAAAGATCATTTTGCAGTCACAAAGAAAATTGTTTGTGAGATGTTTATGGGAAATAAGCCCTGCAGCAAGTGTACAGTCAACTCTCAAAATTTGATTCTGTATATACTTCAATAACCATCAAAGCTTGAAACAGGTTCAAAAACATGATGAACACTCCAAATGGCATAAGACAGCTGGGCTAGTGGTGCAATGGATAATGCGTCTGACTACAGATCAGAAGATAGTAGGTTCGACTCCTACCTGGCTCGTTTAAGTTGCCGTGATCGTATAGTGGTTAGTACTCTGCGTTGTGGCCGCAGCAACCCCAGTTCAAAGCCCGGTCACGACATTTTCATTTTATTTCTCACACATCCATTTCTTTACAATATTGAAGGTAAGGACAATTGAAGAAACTAAGCAGATTCTTTGAATGTGCTTGCACAATTTGTCTTTACTGCTTATTGTAAAGCTATCTTTCCATACTTCTAATCATTTCTTGATCATTTCTTTGTGAATCATTTTCTTGAAATCTGGAAAGCTGACATAAATTCCTGAATACAGGAAACTCAAATGAATGGACTCTCAGCAAGTTCATCACAGGCTGAAAAGATCATTTTGCAGTCACAAAGAAAATTGTTTGTGAGATGTTATGGGAAATAAGCCCTGCAGCAAGTGTACAGTCAACTCTCAAAATTTGATTCTGTATATACTTCAATAACCATCAAAGCTTGAAACAGGTTCAAAAACATGATGAACACTCCAAGTGGCATAAGACAGCTGGGCTAGTGGTGCAATGGATAACGCGTCTGACTAAGGAGCGGAAGATTGTAGGTTCGACTCCTAGCTGGCTCATTTAAGTTGCCGTGATCGTATAGTGGTTAGTACTCTGTATTGTGGCCGCAGCAACCTTGGTTCGAATCTGGGTCACGGCATTTTCATTTTATTTCTCACACATCCATTTCTTTACAATATTGAAGGTAAGGACAATTGAAGAAACTAAGCAGATTCTTTGAATGTGCTTGCACAATTTGTCTTTACTGCTTTTTGTAAAGCTATCTTTCCATACTTTAAATCATTTCTTGGTCATTTCTTTGTGAATCATTTTCATGAAATCTAGAAAGCTGACATAAATTCCTGAATACAGGAAACTCAAATGAATGGACTCTCAGCAAGTTCATCACAGGCTGAAAAGATCATTTTGCAGTCACAAAGAAAATTGTTTGTGAGATGTTTATGGGAAATAAGCCCTGCAGCAAGTGTACAGTCAACTCTCAAAATTTGATTATGTATATACTTCAATAACCATCAAAGCTTGAAACAGGTTCAAAAACATGATGAACATTCCAAGTGGCATAAGGCGGCTGGGCCAGTGGCGCAATGGATAATGCGTCTGGCTACAGATCAGAAGATTGTAGGTTCGACTCCTACCTGGCTCGTTTAAGTTGCCGTGATCGTATAGTGGTTAGTACTCTGTGTTGTGGCCACAGCAACCCCAGTTCGAAGCCTGGTCGTGACATTTTTTTTTTATTTCTCACACATCCATTTCTTTACAATATTGAAGGTAAGGACAATTGAAGAAACTAAGCAGATTCTTTGAATGTGCTTGCAAAATTTGTCTTTTCTGCTTATTTTGAAGCTATCTTTCCATACTTTGAATCATTTCTTGATCATTTCTTTGTGCATCATTTCCTTGAAATCTGAAAAGCTGACATAAATTCCTGAATACAGGAAACTCAAATGAATGGACTCTGAGCAAGTTCATCACAGGCTGAAAAGATCATTTTGCAGTCCCAAAGAAAATTGTTTGTGAGATGTTTATGGGAAATAAGCCCTGCAGCAAGTGTACAGTCAACTCTCAAAATTTGATTCTGTATATACTTCAATAACCATCAAAGCTTGAAACAGGTTCAAAAACATGATGAACACTCCAAGTGGCATAAGGTGGCTGGGCCAGTGGCGCAATGGATAACGCATCTGACTACGGATCAGAAGATTGTAGGTTCGACTCCTACCTGGCTTGTTTAAGTTGCCGTGAATCTATAGTGGTTAGTACTCTGCGTTGTGGCCGCAGCAACCCAAGTTCGAATCTGGGTCACGGCATTTTCATTTTATTTCTCACACATCCATTTCTTTACAATATTGAAGGTAAGGACAATTGAAGAAACTAAGCAGATTCTTTGAATGTGCTTGCACAATTTGTCTTTACTGCTTATTGTGAAGCTATCTTTCCATACTTTGAATCATTTCTTGATCATTTCTTTGTGAATCATTTTCTTGAAATCTGGAAAGCTGAAAAAAATTCCTGAATACAGGAAACTCAAATGAATGGACTTTGAGCAAGTTCATCACAGGCTGAAAAGATCATTTTGCAGTCACAAAGAAAATTGTTTGTGAGATGTTTATGGGAAATAAGCCCTGCAGCAAGTGTACAGTCAACTCTCAAAATTTTATTCTGCATATACTTCAATAACCATCATAGCTTGAAACAGGTTCAAAAACATGATGAACACTCCAAATGGTATAAAACAGCTGGGCCAGTGGCGCAATGGATAACATGTATAACTACAGATCAGAAGATTGTAGGTTCGACTCCCACCTGTCTCGTTTAAGTTGTCATGGTCGTACAGTGGTTAGTACTCTGCATTGAGGCCGCAGCAACCCTGGTTTGTATCCAGATCACGGAATTCTCATTTTATTTCTCACACATCCGTTTCTTTACAATATTGAAGGTAAGGAAAATTGAAGAAACTAAGCAGATTCTTTGAATGTGCTTGCACAATTTGTCTTTACTGCTTATTGTGAAGCTATCTTTCCATACTTTGAATCATTTCTTGATCATTTCTTTGTGAATCATTTTCTTGAAATCTGGAAAGCTGACATAAATTCCTGAATACAGGAAACTCAAATGAATGGACTTTGAGCAAGTTCATCACAGGCTGAAAAGATCATTTTGCAGTCACAAAGAAAATTGTTTGTGAGATGTTTATGGGAAATAAGCCCTGCAGCAAGTGTACAGTCAACTCTCAAAATTTGATTCTGTATATACTTCAATAACCATCAAAGCTTGAAACAGGTTCAAAAACATGATGAACACTCCAAGTGGCATAAGGCGGCTGGGCCAGTGGCGCAATGGATAACGCGTCTGACTACGGATCAGAAGATTGTAGGTTGGACTCCTACCTGGCTTCTTTAAGTTGCCATGAATCTATAGTGGTTAGTACTCTGCGTTGTGGCCGCAGCAACCCTGGTTTGAATCTGGGTCATGGCATTTTCATGTTATTTCTCACACATCTATTTCTTTACAATTTTGAAGGTAAGGACAATTGAAGAAACTAAGCAGATTCTTTGAACGTGCTTGCACAATTTGTCTTTACTGCTTATTGTGAAGCTATCTTTCCACACTTTGAATCATTTCTTGATCATTTCTTTGTGAATCATTTTCTTGAAATCTGGAAAGCTGACATAAATTCCTGAATACAGGAAACTCAAATGAATGGACTTTGAGCAAGTTCATCACAGGCTGAAAAGATCATTTTGCAGTCACAAAGAAAATTGTTTGTGAGATGTTTATGGGAAATAAGCCCTGCAGCAAGTGTACAGTCAACTCTCAAAATTTGATTCTGTATATACTTCAATAACCATCAAAGCTTGAAACAGGTTCAAAAACATGATGAACACTCCAAGTGGCATAAGGCGGCAGGGCCAGTGGCGCAATGGATAACACGTCTGACTACGGATCAGAAGATTGTAGGTTCGACTACTACCTGGCTTGTTTAAGTTGCCGTGAATCTATAGTGGTTAGTACGTTGCGTTGTGGCCGCAGCAGCCCCGGTTCGAATCTGGGTCATGGCATTTTCATTTTATTTCTCACACATCCATTTCTTTACAATATTGAAGGTAAGGAAAATTGAAGAAACTAAGCAGATTCTTTGAATGTGCTTGCACAATTTGTCTTTACTGCTTATTGTGAAGCTATCTTTCCATACTTTGAATCATTTCTTGATCATTTCTTTGTGAATCATTTTCTTGAAATCTGGAAAGCTGACATAAATTCCTGAATACAGGAAACTCAAATGAATGGACTTTGAGCAAGTTCATCACAGGCTGAAAAGATCATTTTGCAGTCACAAAGAAAATTGTTAGTGAGATGTTTATGGGAAATAAGCCCTGCAGCAAATGTACAGTCAACTCTCAAAATTTGATTCTGTATATACTTCAATAACCATCATAGCTTGAAACAGGTTCAAAAACATGATGAACACTCCAAATGGCATAAGACACCTGGGCCAGTGGTGCAATGGATAACGCGTCTGACTACGGATCAGAAGATTGTAGGTTTGACTCCTACCTGGCTCGTTTAAGTTGCCGTGATCGTTTAGTGGTTAGTACTCAGCGTTGTGGCTGCAGCAACCCCGGTTCGAATCTGGGTCACGGCATTTTCATTTTATTTCTCACACATCCATTTCTTTACAATATTGAAGGTAAGGACAATTGAAGAAACTAAGCAGATTCTTTGAATGTGCTTGCACAATTTGTCTTTACTGCTTATTGTGAAGCTATCTTTCCATACTTTGAATCATTTATTGATCATTTCTTTGTGAATCATTTTCTTGAACTCTGGAAAGCTGACATAAATTCCTGAATACAGGAAACTCAAATGAATGGACTTTGAGCAAGTTCATCACAGGCTGAAAAGATCATTTTGCAGTCACAAAGAAAATTGTTTGTGAGATGTTTATGGGAAATAAGCCCTGCAGCAAGTGTACAGTCAACTCTCAAAATTTGATTCTGTATATACTTCAATAACCATCATAGCTTGAAACAGGTTCAAAAACATGATGAACACTCCAAATGGTATAACACAGCTGGGCCAGTGGCGCAATGGATAACATGTATGACTACAGATCAGAAGATTGTAGGTTCGACTCCCACCTGTCTCGTTTAAGTTGCCGGTGTCATATAGTGGTTAGTACTCTGCATTGTGGCCGCAGCAACCCTGGTTTGTATCCAGATCATGGAATTTTCATTTTATTTCTCACACATCCATTTCTTTACAATATTGAAGGTAAGAACAATTGAAGAAACTAAGCAGATTCTTTGAATGTGCTTGCACAATTTGTCTTTACTGCTTACTGTGAAGCTATCTTTCCATACTTTGAATAATTTCTTGATCATTTCTTTGTGAATCATTTTCTTGAAATCTGTAAAGCTGACATAAATTCCTGAATACAGGAAACTCAAATGAATGAACTCTGAGCAAGTTCATCACAAGCTGAAAAGATCATTTTGCAGTCACAAAGAAAATTGTTTGTGAGATGTTTATGGGAAATAAGCCCTGCAGCAAGTGTACAGTCAACTCTCAAAATTTGATTCTGTATATACTTCAATAACCATCAAAGCTTGAAACAGGTTCAAAAACATGATGAACACTCCAAATGACATAAGACAGCTGGGCCAGTGGTGCAATAGATAACGCGTCTGACTACGGATCAGAAGACTGTAGGTTTGACTTCTACCTGGCTTGTTTAAGTTGCCGTGATCGTATAGTGGTTAGTACTCTGCGTTGTGGCAGCAGCTACCCCAGTTCAAATCCGGGTCAAGGCATTTTCATGTTATTTCTCACACATCCATTTCTTTACAGTATTGAAAGTAAGGACAATTGAAGAAACTAAGCAGATTCTTTGAATGTGCTTGCACAATTTGTCTTTACTGCTTATTGTGAAGCATTCTTTTCATACTTTGAATCATTTCTTGATCATTTCTTTGTGAATCATTTTCTTGAAATCTGGAAAGCTGACATAAATTCCTGAATACAGGAAACACAAATGAACGGACTCTGAGCAAGTTCATCACAGGCTTAAAAGATAATTTTGCAGTTACAAAGAAAATTGTTTGTGAGATGTTTATGGGAAATAAGCCCTGCAGCAAGTGTACAGTCAACTCTCAAAATTTGATTCTGTATATACTTCAATAACCATCAAAGCTTGAAACTGGTTCAAAAACATGATGAACACTCCAAGTGACATAAGACAGCTGGGCCAGTGTTGCAATGGATAATGCATCTCACTACGTATCAGAAGATTGTAGGTTCAACTACTACCTGGATCGCTTAAGTTGCCGTGATCGTACAGTGGTTAGTACTCTGCGTTGTGGCCGCAGCAACCCCAGTTCGAACCCTGGTCACAACATTTTCATTTTATTTCTCACACATCCATTTCTTTACAATATTGAAGGTAAGGACAATTGAAGAAACTAAGCAGATTCTTTGAATGTGCTTGCAAAATTTGTCTTGACTGCTTATTTTGAAGCTATCTTTCCATACTTTGAATCATTTCTTGATCATTTCTTTGTGCATCATTTCCTTGAAATCTGGAAGGCTGACATAAATTCCTGAATACAGGAAACTCAAATGAATGGACTCTGAGCAAGTTCATCACAGGCTGAAAAGATCATTTTGCAGTCACAAAGAAAACTGTTTGTGAGATGTTTATGGGAAATAAGCCCTGCAGCAAGTGTACAGTCAACTCTCAAAATTTGATTCTGTATATACTTCAATAACCATCAAAGCTTGAAACAGGTTCAAAAACATGATGAACACGCCAAATGGCATAAGACAGCTGGGCCAGTGGTGCAATGGATAACGTGTCTGACTACAGATCAGAAGATTGTAGGTTCGACTCCTACCTGGCTCGTTTAAGTTGCCGTGATCGTATAGTGGTTAGTACTCTGTGTTGTGGCCGCAGCAACCCCAGTTCGAAGCCTGGTCATGACATTTTCATTTTATTTCTCACACATCCATTTCTTTACAATATTGAAGGTAAGGACAATTGAAGAAACTAAGCAGATTCTTTGAATGTGCTTGCACAATTTGTCTTTACTGCTTATTGTGAAGCTATCTTTCCATACTTTGAATCATTTCTTGATCATTTCTTTGTGAATCATTTTCTTGAAATCTGTAAAGCTGACATAAATTCCTGAATACAGGAAACTCAAATGAATGGACTTTGAGCAAGTTCATCACAGGCTGAAAAGATCATTTTGCAGTCACAAAGAAAATTGTTTGTGAGATGTTTATGGGAAATAAGCCCTGCAGCAAGTGTACAGTCAACTCTCAAAATTTGATTCTGTATATACTTCAATAACCATCAAAGCTTGAAACAGGTTCAAAAACATGATGAACACTCCAAGTAGCATAAGATGGCTGGGCCAGTGGTGCAATGGATAACGTGTCTGACTACAGGTCAGAAGATTGTAGGTTCAATTCCTACCTGGCTCGTTTAAGTTGCCGTTATCGTATAGTGGTTAATACTCTGCGTTGTGGCCGCAGCAACCCCGGTTCGAATCTGGGTCTTGGCATTTTCATTTTATTTCTCACACATCCATTTCTTTACAATATTGAAGGTAAGGACAATTGAAGAATCTAAGCAGATTCTTTGAATGTGCTTGCACAATTTGTCTTTACTGCTTATTGTGAAGCTATCTTTCCATACTTTGAATCATTTCTTGATCATTTCTTTTTTAATTATTTTCTTGAAATCTGGAAAGCTGACATAAATTCCTGAATACAGGAAACTCAAATGAATGGACTCTGAGCAAGTTCATCACAGGCTGAAAAGATCATAGAAAATTGTTTGTGAGATGTTTATGGGAACTTAGCCCTGCAGCAAGTGTACAGTCAACTCTCAATATTTGATTGTGTATATACTTCAAATACCATCAAAGCTTAAAACAAATTCTAGACTATGAGTAAGTTCATCTCAAGCTGGAAATATCATTTTGCAGTCACAAAGAAAATTGTACTTGAGATATTTATTGGAAATTCGCTCTGCAGCAAGTGTACAGTCAACTTTCAAAATGTGATTCTTTATTCACTTCAATAACCATCAAAGCTTGAAACAGGTTCAAAAACAGGAAGGACACTCCCTGGCACCCATTGATGGAGAATATTACCTGTGGTATGCACAGCTAGCCATAGCACCCACTGCAAGGCGAGTACAGCAAGCTCCCATTGGGGGACCCTAGGTGGAAAAGAAATGCATTTGCTCACTCCTTGCACTAAGAACACTGATAGTATGAATTATTTAGATAATCCCTCACAATTAACATGGAGTATAAGTTAAATTCTTAGCACACATTTGTGCAAATGTGTGGGCCCATGTACTTCAACAAAGTGACTTCTTAATATGGTTCCCTAAGATCTGTTATACTATCACATTATCTATGTGTGATCTGAGAATAGAAGAACCTTGCTAATTAATATGCCTGAGGGTAAATGGGAGTGTTGACAATAACAGAGAAAAGGAGCCTTGCCTTCCTGTGTACAATATATACATAAATATAGTGGAAAAATGTACTTTATAATGTGATAATATTAGAGATGTTAGGGACCCATGTTATAAAGTCACCTGGTGACCTGGTACATGGGCCCACATGTTTGCATAAATGTATGCTAAGAACTTCTCCATGTAAGAACTTTATCCACTTATACTCCATGTTATTTGTGATGGTTTATCTAAATTATTCTTTCTAACAGTGGTCTAGGTGCTAGGAGTGTGCATCTGCAGCATAGTATTAGATGCCTCAGCATGATAGCATCTTTTAATATCTTTAGTAATAGGGTGTGCAGTCCAGCCCCTCCCCTAGACTCTTCCACTGTCCAGAGTCTAGTGCGCATGTGCAGGTCTCCAGAGAAATGGTGCGTTGGCCATTTCCCAGTGATTTTTCTACTGCACATGCTCAAAACACCGGGAAAATGGTACCATTTCCTAGTGATTCCTGCAGTTCCGCAGCTGCGCAGCAGGACTCCGGAGGTAAGTATTAAAAATAATGGGTGCAGGGTGTGCAGTTAATGTATGTAATTGTGCTGACAATTGCTGGTCTTGGTTTGTTACTGCAACCATCTCCAATTTGCATGCTCCTGAAGATGTTTAACTTGCATATCTGAGCTGGCTTGATGAAAGTGTGGAGTTTGGAAATGTAGACTATTCAGGGATGAGGAACAGTATCATTGATGCTCTGTATGCTTTATGTTACTGTGGCACCAACCTTTCCAGATGCACTGTATCACCCAGGGGCATATCTAGAGAGGGCCCCCTCCCTAAAAGAGGAGGGGGCCATATCTGGCAGGGCCCCCCTCCTCCTTTGCCGGCAGCAGTGATGTGACTCTGGGCACTAGGGCCCTTACGGGACTGTACCACTGTCCCGGAGTCTAGACAGCATGTGCATATCTCTGGGAGAATGGCGTGGTGACCATATTCTCAGTGATTTTCCTACTGCACATGTGCAAAACTCCGGGAAATTAGCGATGGGATGCTGCTGTGCTGCAGGACTCCTGAGGGTAAGTATTACAAAATAATGGGTGCAGGGTGTGTGGTACGTGCCCCCCTGGACCAGCACCTATTATATATATGCCAGTGGTATCACCTCAGCATGCACCCACTGAGTATTGCAGCAACTTGGTAAGCAACCAATGCCAGGACCCAGCAGACCTAAGCCTGCCTCAGCTCCACCCGCTCCGCTCTCCAGGGCCATCTCTCCTGTCAGTGATGCCTGCAACTCCACCTCATGATCTCTCCTCACCTCCATCCAATCCTTTTTACAGGCTGCAGACTTTAATTCACAGCCACAGCCCCTCTTCATTCAAGCACTACCTATGGGGCTGGCTGATGTCTCCCCTCAGTCCCTCTTTACTCCGTCCGGTGGCAGCTTTACTAAGTTGGCGTTGTCTTCATTCACACAGGGCCAGCTTCTACACTGTAGCCTCCTGGCTGTTTGGTTCCCTCCACTTCAAGGATGGCTGTGTTGACGTAGTAAGTCTGCGCAGCGGCAGCCCCTTTCCTCACATACTGGACTCTCTGGTGACTCTGCCAAAAGATGGCTGCTATTTATTCCATGTCTATCAGTACACCTGATGTCTCTCGCTCTGTGCGTGAGGGACCACAGTTTTTATATATATATATTTATATATATTTATATAAAGCATGGGATCGGAGGCACTCACAGCAATCAGTCAGATACAAAGAAGGACAACAACCTGTCTCAACATTGCAATTTCATTAAGAAGCTTTTGTCAGAAGTTCATTACGAAATTTGACAAAAAAAAATTAATGAAATTGAAACTTTGAGACAGGTCGTTGTCCTTCTTTGTCTCGGACTGATTGCTGTGAGTGCCGCCGATCCCTTGCATCTTCTATGATACATTTAGGAGGGCACTCAGCATGTTGCTATTTGGAGTGACGAGTGCCGAATACCGGGAGGATATACATATATATATATATATACATAGATATATATATATATATATATATATATATATATACAGTCCGATAGGCGGCACTCCGGTAAATGATACATGAAACAGCAGGTCTATAGCAACAACGTTTCGAAGTTTATTAACTTCGTCCTCAGGTTACAAACAATGCAAAGATTCACATACTTTATATCCCTTCCCCATGTGCGGTGAGCTCCGGCATGGATCCGGGGTTCAGACGCCCACAGATGACGTCATCATGCCACTCCGCCTACCAGAAGCGTCACCCTAAGCTAAACGAACCACAAATGAATGAAAAATTACATAAACAGTGATCATATGATAATGTCAGACTTGGTTTTGTCTGTGTCCCCGGAGGGGGCGCTAGTGGGTCAGTGGAGGTAGGAGGGAGAAAGTGAGGAGGCTGGATTAAGTTTCTGCGCATGGGCGCAATGATGTTTATTAAACACAAAGTTCACAAAAAGGCAGCAGAAATAAACAATAAGGAATTCAATGTCAATGGTACAGCGTGGAAGCTGAAAGTCTATGGCAACAGAGATATGACAATGGATGAATGATAACTGATGAATGATAACTGGTGAATGATAACTTGATAGATGATAAACTGGTATGGGAACCAGAGCAGTTTAAAACATGGAACCAGCAGAGATGGTAACATACAGCAAACCTGGTAGCAGAGGCAGGAGACTGGCAATGTTCACAGTGCAGGTGATGAGGCACAAGCAGCAAGCAAGCTGCATCACAGGTGAGGAGATGGAATGCACCTGGAGCGAGTCTCTACTGCTAGGCTGAAGCACACTGAGTTGGTGATTAGTGTGAAGCCTGTAAACAGAAGCAGGTGTTGCTGAGGCTTGTAGTTCCACGGAGCTGTAGAGGATAACCTGGAGCACAAAGTCACAGGTAGGTAACCAGGAACACGGAGGTATAGGCAGGTAACCAGGAACACGGAGGAACAGGTACCAGATCCAGACACAAAGTTCAGGATAACCACAGGCTCACCCTGCAGCTCCTGATATACCCCCTGGTGTGCAGGCATTGGTTGGAGTGGGAAAAGCAGGTGCGGCCAAGCACCGGATTGGCCGCCGTACTCTGACCGATGGAGACTGTCATGGCGGCGCCCATGCCGCGGCCCGGCGGGAACGCGGCGTGCTCACACACCCGCTGTCACAGGAGCGTTCCTAGGACCAGGATGACGTCTGGCAGCAGAGGTGCGGATGACAGCAGAACGTAGGACCCCCGGACGGAGTCCGCACCGACGGACAGATGTCACTGTGGTGAGTCGATTCCTGACAGTACCCCCTCCTTTATGGGTGGGCACTGAACACCCACGTGGCTTGGAAGGATGAGTGCTGTGGAAGACACGGACCAACCTTGGAGCATGGACATCTGATGAATTCACCCAACTTCTCTCCTCCGGACCATAACCGGACCAGTCGATAAGATATTGTAGACGACCGTACCGGCAACGGGAATCCAGAATCTTTTCTATCTCAAACTCCACGCCCCGCTGAGTTCGAATTTTGGGGCCGACTGGAAGAGCTCTTTGGAAGCGATTCAGGACTAATGGTCTGAGGAGAGAGACATGAAAGGCATTAGGTATTCGTAGCGAAGGTGGTAACTTAAGCTTGTAGGCCACATGACTGATGACTCTGTCAATAGAAAAGGGACCGATGAAACGTGGTGCGAATTTCATTGACGGGACTCTAAGACGGAGGTTCCGAGTAGAAAGCCAAACCTTGTCACCAGGTTTCAGGCTAGGGACTGCACGTCTTTTGCGGTCAGCAAAGAATTTATACCGGCTGGAGGCCTTCTTGAGAGAAGCATGAATCTTCCTCCAGATTGAAGAAAACTGACTCAGGACAGCAGTGGCAGCAGGAACATCAATGTGAGGGAGTTCTTGGAAATCTGGAACACGAGGATGTTGTCCATATACAGCAAAGAACGGAGTTGTCTCAGTAGCGGTGTGGTAACGGAAGTTGTGGGCAAATTCGGCCCACGGGAGCAGATCCAACCAGTCATCTTGAGAAGATGAAACATAAAGTCTTAAAAATTTTTCCAATTCCTGGTTTACCCTCTCTGTCTGCCCATTCGTCTGAGGGTGGTAAGCTGACGAGAACTTCAGTTTACCTTGCATGGCAGAACAGAGAGCTCTCCAAAACCTCGCTACAAACTGAACACCTCGGTCGGATATTATTTCCGAGGGTAGTCCATGTAGACGGAAAATCTCCCGTAGGAAGATTTGGGCGAGTTTTGGGGCAGAAGGGAGACCCTGGAGAGGAACGAAATGGGCCATTTTGGTAAATCTATCCACCACAACCCAGATGGTATTATATCCTTGAGAAGGGGGCAGGTCGGAGATAAAATCCATGGACAGATGTGACCAGGGGCGACTGGGAACAGATAATGGTTGTAACTGACCTGCTGGAGACTGACGAGGTGTCTTGTGCTGCGCACACTTAGGACAGGATGCCACGAAATCCTTGATGTCAGCTTTCATCTTCGGCCACCAGTACGTCTCAGAGAGGAATTTGAAGGTTTTCAGGATACCAGGATGTCCAGTGAACTTGGACTGATGAGCCCAAGACAACAACTTGGGACGGAGTTCTGGGGAAACAAAAGTCTTACCAGGAGGAGGAGCAGGAGAAACTTGAGATGCGGCAAACACCACTGGACTCAGGATGGAATGCGGAACTGAGTCAGACGTTTCCTCTTCGGACTCCATAGATCGGGATAAGGCGTCAGCTTTTATATTCTGAGAACCTGGGCGGAAATGAAGCTTAAAGTTAAAACGAGAGAAAAACATAGCCCACCGGGACTGGCGTGGATTAAGGCACTGGGCTGCCTTTAAATAAAGCAGATTCTTATGATCCGTATAGATATTGAACGGATATTTGGCCCCTTCCAAGAGATACCTCCATTCCTCAAGGGCCAGCTTGATCGCCAGTAGTTCTCGATCTCCAATGGAATAGTTAGCTTCTGCAGAGAGGAATTTACGAGAATAAAATCCACAAGGGTGAATCTTCCCATCAGTTCCCTTCTGGGAGAGAACAGCTCCAACTCCTACCGTAGAGGCATCCACCTCCAACTCGAACGGCTTGTTTACATCTGGTTGAGACAGAACTGGAGCAGACATAAAGGCCAGCTTGATCTTTTGGAATGCCGCTAAAGCTTCTTCTGACCAGTTGGAATGATCTGCCCCTTTCCGAGTTAAGTTGGTAATAGGAGCGATGAGAGTTGAGAATCCTCGAATAAACTTCCTATAGTAATTGGCGAATCCCAGGAATCGCTGAATAGACTTGAGAGAATTTGGAATGGACCAATTGGCAATGGCCTCCAACTTTGTCGGGTCCATCTGGAGATCCGATCCAGAAATTATATACCCCAGGAAGGGTATAAAGGAAACTTCAAAGGTGCACTTGGACAGTTTACCGTAGAGCCGGTTCTCACGAAGACGTCGGAGGACTTCACGGACTTGTAGACGATGAGAGGAGAGGTCTTGAGAGAAGATGAGGATATCATCCAGATAAACCACAAGATACTTGTACAGAACGTCACGGAAGATTTCGTTCACAAAATGCTGGAACACTGCTGGGGCATTACTTAACCCGAATGGCATTACCAGGTACTCGTAATGACCATCTCGAGTGTTAAAAGCTGTCTTCCATTCGTCACCACTCCGGATTCTGATGAGGTTGTAGGCACCGCGGAGATCTAGCTTAGTGAAGATGCGGGCTCCCTTAACTCTGTCAAACAATTCGGTGATGAGTGGTAATGGATAGCTATTTTTGATGGTAATGTCATTGAGACCCCGGTAGTCGATGCATGGACGTAATCCTCCATCCTTTTTCTTAACAAAGAAGAAGCCCGCACCAGCGGGTGAAGATGAGGGACGGATAAATCCTTTCTGTAATTTCTCCTTGATGTAGTTGCTCATCGCTTCAGTCTCAGGAACGGACAACGGATAGGTACGCCCCCTAGGTGGTTTCTTGCCGGGAATGAGGTCAATGGGGCAATCCCACTCTCTATGGGGCGGCAGAACGTCAGCGGCTTTTTCACTGAAGACGTCAGAGAAATCTTGGTAAGCCGCAGGAAGACTTGACTGGGTTTTAACTTCAGTAGACTTGATAGGACAAACTTGGGCTAAACAGGCCTGGCGGCAATGTGAACCCCAGGAAGTAAGTTGTAAAGTAGACCAATCAATCTGTGGATTATGTAGCTGGAGCCAGGGCATACCCAAAACGACCTCTTGGGTTGCCTGAGGAATAACTAAGAACTTTATTAACTCTGAGTGCAGGAACCCAACTCCCAGAACCACTGGCACAGTTTGATGAGAGATATTCCCCTTGGAGATTCGGCTACCATCTACAGCGGTAATGTAGACTGGGTATGAGAGTTCACAGACTGGCAAACAAAACTTATCTACCGCAGCTTGAGTGATGAAGTTTCCTGCGGCTCCACAGTCCACTAACGCAGATGCAGATTGAAGACCAACCAAAGTTTCTAAAGTCACGGGAAGGATAAGGTCTTGATTTGAAGGAGCTTGTCTAGAAGATCCCAACTTGACTCCTCCTTTACAATTCAGGATCTGGCGTTTCCCGAAAGCACTGTACAAGAATTAATCTGGTGACCTGCAGCCGCACAATAAAGACACAGTCTCTCACGAAGTCTTCTTGACCGCTCCTCAGGAGTCAGGCGGGACCTATTTATTTGCATAGGCTCATCAGAAGGTGGAGGCTGAAATTGTACAGAAGGTACCATTCTTGACCTGCGCGGCTCACTACGAGCACGTTCACTGTTGCGTTCGCGAATGCGAGAGTCCAACTTGATGCACAGGGAAATTAAATCAGACAATTGCTCAGGGAGATCGCGGGTTGCCAGTTCATCCTTGATCCGATCTGAAAGACCATGCCAGAAGGCTGCTACCAGGGCTTGATTGTTCCACTGAATCTCTGCGGCTAACGTCTGGAACTGGATGACATACTGTCCCATACTACGGGTACCTTGACGAAGTTGAATAAGATCTGCAGAGGCTGACGTTGCACGACCCGGCTCGTCAAAGATTCGTTTGAAAGTTGAAACGAATTCAGCGTAGTTGTTCATCAGAGGATCAGCACGTTCCCACAGAGGAGACACCCAACTCAAGGCAGAACCAGAGAGCAGTGAGATGATGTAGGCAACCTTGGATCTTGGCGTGGGGAAATTGTGTGATAATAATTCGAACTGGATTTCACATTGGTTAAGAAACCCGCGACATAACTTTGGGCTGCCATCATACTTGCTAGGCACGGGCAGGTGCAAGCGTGACACTGGAGCTGATGCAGCCGGCATAGAAGAACTCACAACACTTGCAGGCGCTGGAGTAACTGGAACTGAAGTAGTAGGTACACTAGGCAGGGTTTGCTGTAGTGTATCAATCCGGGAGGACATCCCTTGCAGGAACTGAAACATCTGCTGCTGCACAGCCTCTTGACCATCCAAGCGGGAGACCAGATTTTGTAAGGCCTCTGACCCCACACTCCGACCACCGTCCGAGTCCATCGATCCTGAACTTACTGTCAGACTTGGTTTTGTCTGTGTCCCCGGAGGGGGCGCTAGTGGGTCAGTGGAGGTAGGAGGGAGAAAGTGAGGAGGCTGGATTAAGTTTCTGCGCATGGGCGCAATGATGTTTATTAAACACAAAGTTCACAAAAAGGCAGCAGAAATAAACAATAAGGAATGCAATGTCAATGGTACAGCGTGGAAGCTGAAAGTCTATGGCAACAGAGATATGACAATGGATGAATGATAACTGATGAATGATAACTGGTGAATGATAACTTGATAGATGATAAACTGGTATGGGAACCAGAGCAGTTTAAAACATGGAACCAGCAGAGATGGTAACATACAGCAAACCTGGTAGCAGAGGCAGGAGACTGGCAATGTTCACAGTGCAGGTGATGAGGCACAAGCAGCAAGCAAGCTGCATCACAGGTGAGGAGATGGAATGCACCTGGAGCGAGTCTCTACTGCTAGGCTGAAGCACACTGAGTTGGTGATTAGTGTGAAGCCTGTAAACAGAAGCAGGTGTTGCTGAGGCTTGTAGTTCCACGGAGCTGTAGAGGATAACCTGGAGCACAAAGTCACAGGTAGGTAACCAGGAACACGGAGGTATAGGCAGGTAACCAGGAACACGGAGGAACAGGTACCAGATCCAGACACATGGGTCGCAGGAGTGACACAAAGTTCAGGATAACCACAGGCTCACCCTGCAGCTCCTGATATACCCCTTGGTGTGCAGGCATTGGTTGGAGTGGGAAAAGGAGGTGCGGCCAAGCACCGGATTGGCCGCCGTACTCTGACCGATGGAGACTGTCATGGCGGCGCCCATGCCGCGGCCCGGCGGGAACGCGGCGTGCTCACACACCCGCTGTCACAGGAGCGTTCCTAGGACCAGGATGACGTCTGGCAGCAGAGGTGCGGATGACAGCAGAACGTAGGACCCCCGGACGGAGTCCGCACCGACGGACAGATGTCACTGTGGTGAGTCGATTCCTGACAGATAACATACAATACAGCAACATGACACATAATTATAAACAAATGCATAATAAGCACAGATGCAGTGGCCACATAATAGCAAAGTCATAAATTGATCAAGAGTAAACAGAATTTAAAGGGGACTCGCTCACCCACCGCATGAAATAATTATAGAAAACTGTGTAGCCCCAATGTCTCATTGAGACCCCTTGGTGCAAGGGTTTGCAACTCATGGATCCATTTGGATTCATTTTGTAGCAACCGCAATGACCGATTACCACCTCTCAAGTTAGCTGGTTCATGGTCTATAATAATATATTTTAAGCACGCTATACTGTGTCGTGCAAGGGCAAAGTGACGTGCTACAGGTTGGTCGCTGGTCCCATTTGTAATAGCCTTTCTAATGGCCAGTTTATGATTGGCCATGCGTTCTCTCAGGGTACAGTCAGTTTTACCGACATAGTGTAGCCCACATGGGCAGCTAATCAGGTAAATAATAAACCTAGTGGTACAGGTAAGTCTGTAATTGATGGTATATTTCCTGCCACTAAAAGGATGATTAAATGTACTCCCTGTAAGCAATGACCTGCACGTAGTGCAGTTGAGGCACCTAAAGCACCCCTTACGTAAGGATAAGAATGTATTCTGTTCACTTTGGGTAGATTGTAACCCAGTTACATCCGTCTTCACAACCCAGTCACGTAAATTTCTACCCCTAGTGTATGTCGGCATGATCGAGATATCAGTCATATTCAAATCTCTGTCAGACTGAAGCATAGACCACAAGGATTTAGCAGATTTGACAATCGACCTGCTATTAATATTATAATGATTAACCCAAGGTAACCGGGTACTGGAAGATTTCTTTACCTTCTGTTGTAACAGAGATTGCTGACTCATGCTAAGGGCTTTCTCCTTGGCCTCCAATAGTTTATCAAGTGGATAGCCCCGCTGTTGAAAATTGGTAATCATGTCGTCAATTTGGGCAATGGCATTATTTTTGTCACTGCAGATCCTCATATCACGCAAAAATTGTGAGTATGGTAGACCCAATTTTGCTGGAAGCGGATGAAAACTCGTGAAGTGCAGTAAGGTGCTACGGTCCGTACTTTTGTGGTATAAGTCGGTGGACAAACTACCATCCCTACAATATACCATTACATCAAGGAAGTGCACACTCTCACTGCTCATATTAAATGTGAACTTAATGGGATGATCTGACCTGTTATGCGTGTTAATAAAATTACTGAACTTCTCCTTAGACTGAGACCAAACAACAAACACGTCATCTATGTATCTAAGATAGAGGGTAATCGCTTCAGAGATAGAACTGTCATCAAAAAAGATTTCTTGTTCAGCAGAAAACATATAGGCATTCGCGTACGTTGGGGCCACAGGGGACCCCATCGCACAGCCGGATGTCTGCAGATAGAATTTACCATCAAATATAAAGTAATTATGGGTCAAAGTCATTTCTAATAGGTCCAACACAAAGTCGATGTCTGGCCCAGAGTATAGAGTATTGCCCTCAATCAGCTTACGTACTGCCCGCAACCCCGCATCATTAGGGATTACTGTGTAGAGACTTGAAATGTCAATACTACATAAAATACTATTATCAGTGATATTACCCAAAGCTTGTAACTGATTGATAAAAGAGGTAGTGTCAAGTAAGTATCTCTCCTTATTCACAATACAGGGCTGTAACAATGCATCAATTTATGTTGCTACATTCTGGAACAAACCTTTCCGGGCAGCAATAATTGGCCGCCCAGGCGGACTCTCAAGACATTTATGTATCTTGGGCAGTGAGTATAATACAGGGACCAAAGGATGTTCAACGATCAGGGCTTTCATTAAACTTTTAGAGATGATACCTGTATCAACTGCCCACTGTAGTTTGTCATGCAAGGTTTTAGCAAACATGCAAGTAGGATCACCCACCAAAACTCTATAGACAGTTGAATCACTCAATTGACGATATAATTCAGCCTTTTATGTACATAAATCCTGTATCACAATACCTCCGCCTTTGTCGGCGGGACGTATTGTGATATCAGTATAGGATGCTAAATCCCTCAATGCTTCATATTCAACTTTGCTCAAATTGTTATAGTGCTTCAAATTCACATCAGTATACTTTGCATCAGTTACCTCATGATTCAATAACCGGCCATATGTTTTAATGGTAGCATTATGTGAAATAGGGTCGAACTTACTACGATTTTGTAATCGTGACAACTGGGGAGGTAATAAGTCCACAGAAGCTGTAGGTTGACTGCTTTTGGTACCCCTAAAGTGTTCATGCAGCTTCAATTGCCGGTTTAGTTTCTATCTCTCAATTTCCCACTGGAAAGGTTTAAATTTCACAGTCGGCACAAAAGACAGTCCCTTTCTTAGCACCTGCAGTTCAGTAGGGGTGAGGGGATGAGAGGATAGATTGAACACTATTTCCTCTGGTATAGTGGAGGGCGTCCCACCCTGCCGCGACCTCATCCTTTTCCACTGGCCACCTCGGCGCGTCCACCGCCTCTGTCGGTGCCCGAATCTCGGGTGCGTACCCCCAAAGGGGATCGAGTTGTAGAAAATGTGGTATCTGAATGAATATCGGAGTCACTGTTGGTATTCCTGTCTGCCGAGGAGTCAGATTGCCAAAGTTGCTTGTAGTTTCATTGGCGAAAGAAGCGCTGTCGATCATTCCGGGTTCCGCATGCCCACAGATTCACACGGTTTTGTTCGTAATCAGCATTTACCTTTGCCAATTTATTCCATTTAAATTGAATTAATTCTTTCTTATACACAGCGACTTGTTTTTCTAATTTCTCTAACCAGTTACAGTGCGTGTCACTGACAATCGACTCCTTATACTTTGTCTCAAAGGCAGTAATTTTTTCTCTGGAAATAGCTAATTCACGTGTAGACTCTTCTATAACAAGCAGAAGGAGATCGAAACTACACTTATTTAAAATCGCTATCCAGCGTTTGCAGAATGTAGTACTATAACTCCCGATAGTCGGGGCATTGCGGATCCTAAAACCACGTGGGATCCTCTTTTCTTTAAAATAATCGCTCAGAGTGATACCATGATAGAGATAATCTATCTCTTTTTGTTTGAGTTTGAGCCAGTCTCTATATAATATATCTGCAGATTGCACCTCAGTTTCATCATTGAGGCCTTGGTCCCGCAGTATAGCATCGGCCTCTGCTTCAGAAAAGGTGAGGGTGGTTCCTTGCGTCAGCAACGCTAGATTAACCTGGTCCACCACATCTGTGCTTGTCGGCAAATTCAATTCAGCCATGGCAGGCTGACAAAAGGTGAGGCAGAATATGAAGAAAGATGCTCAATAAACGTGGGTGCTTGAGCCATGGACACACTGCTTCCTGCCAGCAGACTGTCCACATATGCAAAAGATTTGGACGGCAGCACTCCCATAACAAGATATTCGTACCCGATGCCCTCCTAAACCCGCATGGTTAACGGGTCAAATATACAGTCCGATAGGCGGCACTCCGGTAACTGATACATGAAACAGCAGGTCTATAGCAACAACGTTTCGAAGTTTATTAACTTCGTCCTCAGGTTACAAACAATGCAAAGATTCACATACCTTATATCCCTTCCCCATGTGCGGTGAGCTCCGGCATGGATCCGGCGTTCAGACGCCCACAGATGACGTCATCATGCCGCTCCGCCTACCAGAAGCGTCACCCTAAGCCAATCAAAACACAAATGAATGAAAAATTACATAAACAGTGATCATATGATAACATACAATACAGCAACATCACACATAATTAAAAACAAATGCATAATAAGTACAGATGCAGTGGCCACATAATAGCACAGTCATAAATTGATCAAGAGTAAACAGAATTTAAAGGGGACTCGCTTACCCACCGCATGAAATAATTATAGAAAACCATGACCCTACTAACTTGAGAGGTGGTAATCGGTCATTGCGGTTGCTACAAAAGGAATCCAAATGGATCCATGAGTTGCAAACCCTTGCACCAAGGGGTCTCAATGAGACATTGGGGCTACACAGTTTTCTATAATTATTTCATGCGGTGGGTAAGCGAGTCCCCTTTAAATTCTGTTTACTCTTGATCAATTTATGACTGTGCTATTATGTGGCCACTGCATCTGTGCTTATTATGCATTTGTTTTTAATTATGTGTCATGTTGCTGTATTGTATTGTATGTTATCATATGATCACTGTTTATGTAATTTTTCATTCATTTGTGTTTCGTTTGGCTTAGGGTGACGCTTCTGGTAGGCGGAGCGGCATGATGACGTCATCTGTGGGCGTCTGAACGCCGGATCCATGCCGGAGCTCACCGCACATGGGGTAGGGATATAAGGTATGTGAATCTTTGCATTGTTTGTAACCTGAGGACGAAGTTAATAAACTTCGAAACGTTGTTGCTATAGACCTGCTGTTTCATGTATCATTTACCGGAGTGCCGCCTATCGGACTGTATATTTGACCCGTTAACCATGCGGGTTTAGGAGGGCACCGGGTACGAATATCTTGTTATGGGAGTGCTGCCGTCCAAATCTTTTGCATATGTAGATGGTCTGCTGGCAGGAAGCAGTGTGTCCAGGGCTCAAGCACCCACGTTTATTGAGCATCTTTCTTCAATTTCTGCCTCACCTTTTGTCAGCCTGCCATGGCTGAATTGAATTTGCCGACAAGCACAGATGTGGTGGACCAGGTTAATCTAGCGTTGCTGACGCAAGGAACCACCCTCACCTTTTCTGAAGCAGAGGCCGATGCTATACTGCGGGACCAAGGCCTCAATGATGAAACTGAGGTGCAATTTGCAGATATATTATAGAGACTGGCTCAAACTCAAACAAAAAGAGATAGATTATCTCTATCATGGTATCACTCTGAGCGATTATTTTAAAGAAAAAAGGATCCCACGTGGTTTTAGGATCCGCAATGCCCCGACTATCGGGAGTTATAATACTACATTCTGCAAACGCTGGATAGCGATTTTAAATAAGTGTAGTTCAGATCTCCTTCTGCTTGTTATAGAAGAGTCTACACGTGAATTAGCTATTTCCAGAGAAAAAATGACTGCCTTTGAGACAAAGTATAAGGAGTCGATTGTCAGTGACACGCACTGTAACTGGTTAGAGAAATTAGAAAAACAAGTCGCTGTGTATAAGAAAGAATTAATTCAATTTAAATGGAATAAATTGGCAAAGGTAAATGCTGATTACGAACAAAACCGTGTGAATCTCTGGGCATGCGGAACCCGGAATGATCGACAGCGCTTCTTTCGCCAACGAAACTACGAGCATCTTTGGCAATCTGACTCCTCGACAGACAGGAATACCAACAGTGACTCCGATATTCATTCAGATACCACATTTTCTACAACTCGATCCCCTTTGGGGGTACGCACCCGAGATGCGGGCACCGACAGAGGCAGTGGACGCGCCGAGGTGGCCAGTGGAAAAGGACGAGATCGCGGCAGGGTGGGACGCCCTCCACTATACCGGAGGCAATAGTGTTCAATCTATCCTCTCATCCCCTCACCCCTACTGAACTGCAGGTGCTAAGAAAGGGACTGTCTTTTGTGCCGACTGTGAAATTTAAACCTTTCCAGTGGGAAATTGAGAGATAGAAACTAAACCGGCAATTGAAGCTGCATGAACACTTTAGGGGTACCAAAAGCAGTCAACCTACAGCTTCTGTGGACTTATTACCTCCCCAGTTGTCACGGTTACAAAATCGTAGTAAGTTCGACCCTATTTCACATAATGCTGCCATTAAAACATATGGCCGGTTATTGAATCATGAGGTAACTGATGCAAAGTATACTGATGTGAATTTGAAGCACTATAACAATTTGAGCAAAGTTGAATATGAAGCATTGAGGGATTTAGCATCCTATACTGATATCACAATACGTCCCGCCGACAAAGGCGGAGGTATTGTGATACAGGATTTATGTACATAAAAGGCTGAATTATATCGTCAATTGAGTGATTCAACTGTCTATAGAGTTTTGGTGGGTGATCCTACTTGCATGTTTGCTAAAACCTTGCATGACAAACTACAGTGGGCAGTTGATACAGGTATCATCTCTAAAAGTTTAATGAAAGCCCTGATCGTTGAACATCCTTTGGTCCCTGTATTATACTCACTGCCCAAGATACATAAATGTCTTGAGAGTCCGCCTGGGCGGCCAATTATTGCTGCCCGGTAAGGTTTGTTCCAGAATGTAGCAACATAAATTGATGCATTGTTACAGCCCTGTATTGTGAATAAGGAGAGATACTTACTTGACACTACCTCTTTTATCAATCAGTTACAAGCTTTGGGTAATATCACTGATAATAGTATTTTATGTAGTATTGACATTTCAAGTCTCTACACAGTAATCCCTAATGATGCGGGGTTGCGGGCAGTACGTAAGCTGATTGAGGGCAATACTCTATACTCTGGGCCAGACATCGACTTTGTGTTGGACCTATTAGAAATGACTTTGACCCATAATTACTTTATATTTGATGGTAAATTCTATCTGCAGACATCCGGCTGTGCGATGGGATCCCCTGTGGCCCCAACGTACGCGAATGCCTATATGTTTTCTGCTGAACAAGAAATCTTTTTTGATGACAGTTCTATCTCTGAAGCGATTACCCTCTATCTTTGATACATAGACGACGTGTTTGTTGTTTGGTCTCAGTCTAAGGAGAAGTTCAGTAATTTTATTAACATGCATAACAGGTCAGATCATCCCATTAAGTTCACATTTAATATGAGCAGTGAGAGTGTGCACTTCCTTGATGTAATGGTATATTGTAGGGATGGTAGTTTGTCCACCGACTTATACCACAAAAGTACGAACCGTAACACCTTACTGCACTTCACGAGTTTTCATCCCCTTCCAGCAAAATTGGGTCTACCATACTCGCAATTTTTGCGTGCTATGAGGATCTGCAGTGACAAAAATAATGCCATTGCCCAAATTGACGACATGATTACCAATTTTCAACAGCGGGGCTATCCACTTGAAAAAACTATTGGAGGCCAAGGAGAAAGCCCTTAGCATGAGTCAGCAATCTCTGTTACAACAGAAGGTAAAGAAATCTTCCAGTACCCGGTTACCTTCGGTTAATCATTATAATATTAATAGCAGGTCGATTGCCAAATCTGCTAAATCCTTGTGGCCTATGCTTCAGTCTGACAGAGATTTGAATATGACTGATATCTCGATCATGCCGACATACACTAGGGGTAGAAATTTACGTGACTGGGTTGTGAAGACGGATGTAACTGGGTTACAATCTACCCAAAGTGAACAGAATACATTCTTATCCTTACGTAAGGGGTGCTTTAGGTGCCTCAACTGCACTACGTGCAGGTCATTGCTTACAGGGAGTACATTTAATCATCCTTTTAGTGGCAGGAAATATACCATCAATTACAGACTTACCTGTACCACTAGGTTTATTATTTACCTGATTAGCTGCCCATGTGGGCTACACTATGTCGGTAAAGCCGACTGTACCCTGAGAGAACGCATGGCCAATCATAAACTGGCCATTAGAAAGGCTATTACAAATGGGACCAGCGACCAACCTGTAGCACGTCACTTTGCCCTTGCACGACACAGTATAGCGTGCTTAAAATATATTATTATAGACCATAAACCAGCTAACTTGAGAGGTGGTAATCGGTCATTGCGGTTGCTACAAAAGGAATCCAAATGGATCCATGAGTTGCAAACCCTTGCACCAAGGGGTCTCAATGAGACATTGGGGCTACACAGTTTTCTATAATTATTTCATGCGGTGGGTGAGCGAGTCCCCTTTAAATTCTGTTTACTCTTGATCAATTTATGACTTTGCTATTATTTGGCCACTGCATCTGTGCTTATTATGCATTTGTTTTTAATTATGTGTCATGTTGCTGTATTGTATGTTATCATATGATCACTGTTTATGTAATTTTTCATTCATTTGTGCTTCGTTTGGCTTCTGGTAGGCGGAGTGGTATGATGACGTCATCTGTGGGCGTCTGAATGCCGGATCCATGCCGGAGCTCACCGCACATGGGGAAGGGATATAAGGTATGTGAATCTTTGCATTGTTTGTAACCTGAGGACGAAGTTAATAAACTTCGAAACGTTGTTGCTATACACCTGCTGTTTCATGTATCAGTTACCAGAGTGCCGCCTATCGGACCGTATATTTGACCCGTTAACCATGCGGGTTTAGGAGGCCACCGGGTACGAATATCTTGTTATGGGAGTGCTGCCGTCCAAATCTTTTGTATATATATATATATATATATATATATATATATTAGTTGGGTATGTTTTACCGGTGCTGGGGATCCCGGCGGTCAGCACACCAACCCCGGGATCCTGGCAGCAGAATGCCAGCGGGGTGGCGAGCGAAATGAAGCCACTTGCAGGCTCACTACGCTCGCCGTGCTCACCGTCAGTATTACTGATATATATATATATATATATATATATATTAGGGGCTCATGACCTCATGCCCCCGCTCCTATAGACACACACAGCAGTGCATGGGGCTTCTGGGAAGTGCTAGTAAGCTGCCTGCTACTTTTAGTTCTGTGTAGTGGGATTCTCAGCTCCGCCAGGTAACACTAGAGTAATAAATATTTACATTTATACTTGCCTACTTTGAAAAATAAAATTCAGGGAGACTGTGAAAGCAACACCTATGAGCGCAATGTTAAGATGGACGTGTTACATTGTTTCTCAGTAAGATCTACTTGTTGAAGAAAAGACACTAATATCTTTCAGGGCTTGTTCATGTTTTGTGTTCTACTTACATTCAGGGAGAGTTGCAAGTTAATTTATTTTATTTTTTGTAACAAATTAGCAGGTATGTTTTTTATTCAGTCCTGCTCTCCCCTCACTTCAATAAAGGGACCTCTCCTCATAGCTAAAAGAATATAATTCATTTATGCACAAATAAATACTATTTTACCAAACCATGCAAACATCATATTTTACATAGGCTATAGTAAGTAAGCACCACTCTAAAAGGGTTTACGTAAAATGAAATTCACTGCCACCTAGTGGATTTCTGCAGAATTACATTGTGTGTGCTTACAGATTGGCAATTCTAGTGTTTTCTCCAAAGTTTAACAAGCTAAAGTGCTGGGAATCCTCACTGCCACCTTCTGGATGCAAAAGATTTTACTAGGACTTTTCTATCTTCAGTCGCAAAGTGCTATATCTTTCAGTGTTATAACCAAAACCGAGGAGGAAAATAGTCAATATGTACTTCATATAAAACATAAAAGAAATATACCCATCCTCGATTTTACAAATATTTTCCATGGTACCAGCTGCATAGCACTGCAGTATTAATCCCATATATGTATACAAAACAGCAAGACTTTTGTTATCAGTGCTAACAACAATAGGCCTAATTTAGACCTGATCACTGTTGTGCAAAATCGCAGAGTGGCCAATTATCAAATGACTTCACTTGTGTATGCACCACAATGCTCAGGTGCGACGCCAAACAGCGACAGAATGGTGCAAAAATTTAGATTGCTAGGCATACGCAAGGTGATTGACAGGGAGCGGACATTTGTAGGTGGTAACTGGTAATTTTCTGGGAGTGTCAGGAAAAACGCAGGTGTTCCTAAGCATTTTCAGGATGGATCCTGACTAGCCTGTTTGTATCGCACTATAGAAGTAAGTCCTGGGCTTCGCACAGACTGCACACACTGGAAAAATCATTTGATGGTGAGTGAGATGCTGTCAGGAATCTGCATTTTTCATCACGTCACATAAAGGTGCTCTGATGTGCTGGCCTCTGGAAGTCACATCCTCAGCCTGACAGTATTTTCCATGATTGCCTGCAATGTGCAGAGACTCTCTCCAGTGTGTACCTCACTTGCCATACAGCGTGTACCCCGATGTATTCCCACCATCTCTGGAGAATGGAGGCCACCATAACACCTGCAATCAGCTAACTTGGTGCTATCCACTCTTGAGCACTAGAGCGCTCACATGACTTGATTCTCCAATCCCTGCTGACCAGGGGTTTATAACAAGATTTCCTGCTCAGTATCATTGCCTTGAACAATGCGTCACTTCCTGTGAACAAGCGTCTCCTGGCTCCAGTCTCCTGTCTTTAGAGATTCCCCTGTGTCTTTGCTCTGTGGGACTACAGGTACCAGAAATCCAGTTTGGTTGCATTCTGCTCCAGCAATCACTCCAAGACTCTCTACAGGTGCTGCATTACCACTCTCACCTGCTCATTATCATTCTGCAGCAGTACTGTGCTAATTCACCTGCACCAAGAGTCCTGCTCTAATTCTCAGTCTGTCTCCTGCTAAGCCAACCCTGGTTCCATTACTGCAAGTATACCTACTGCCTGTGTAGTTCTGTTCCAATTCCCCGTCGGCTCCCAGGCCGATCATCAATAGTTCCTGTTCACCATCGGTTTCCAGGCCGATAGTTATCTTTTCATGTTTACTATTGGTTCCCAGGCCGATAGTCATCTGTTCCTGTTCACCATCGGTTCCCAGGCTGATAGTCATCAAGTCTTGTTCACCATTGGCTCCCAGTCCGATCATCGATTGTTCTAATTCACCCTCGGCTCCCAAGATGACCATTGATTGTCTCACTTCACCATCAGTTTACAGGCTGATTATCATTTGCTCCAAGTCTCCATTGGTTGCCAGGCCGATTATCATCTACTCCAGCTCACCATTGGTTCCCAGAACAATCATCAGTAACTCCAAGTCACCATCGGTTCCCAGACCGATCATCTGTTGCTCTTAGTTACCATTGGTTCCCAGACTGACCTATCTCTAAGTGACTGTTTATTTCAGAGACTCTATCAGCTTCCATGCTGAATCATATGTTTACATTTACATTGCTCCAATAACTTATATTTCCTCTGTGTATTCAATAAATATCATTTGCGCACATGCACAGGAACTTACTTTAGCCTCCTTGTTTCCTCCATTGCACCACCACTTACCCACTAGTGCCCCCTCCGAGAATAGACACAAACACAGACCTGACAGTTTGTTCGAGGCCCATAGACCCGGACGGCGGACAGAGTGTGGGGTCAGGGGCCCTCCAAGGTCTTGCATCGTGACTCGATGGTCAAGAGGCTGCACAACAGCAAGTGATTCAGTTTCTACAGAGAATATCTACCCGCTTGGACACTTTGCAGCGATCCCTTCCAAGTTCCATTTGTACTCCGGTTCCTGTTCTAGTCACTCCTGCTCCAGG